>NC_135497.1:209248697-209518697 GCF_052857255.1 Amblyomma americanum | reverse complement strand
CGCTTAAAGAAAATTACTTATAAAGCAGCAGAAAAAACAACCATGCCGCCGGTGGGATCCGAACCCACGACCTCCGAATATCGCGTCCGGTGCTCTTACCAACTGAGCTACGGCGACGGCCGTCCAATCTGCTGCTCTCGTGGGTATTTATGTTTACTGGGTGTAAGCGAGCCTTGAGAGTGTTCACCAGCGCCACCCTCGACCATAGCGGCGGACGTAGCACGTCCTGTAATACCGCGAGCGTGACGTAGAACGTCATCTAACGGCGAGGGCGGAAACTGTGCGAGAGCCCTCTTATACTACCTTTGGCATTAAGACTGCCAGAACCGAGACCCTCGTTAAGCTATCAGCAGACAAGTTAAAGAAAATGAGGGGCCCGTTTGACAAATTTATGAAGGGAGCCAACAGTCACCGAAACCAAGGTGCATAGGGGAACGTTAATTTTTTTTTTAATGTGTTATGCTTATCAGTAGGATAATAATTCTTAGATTAATAAATCGCTTAAAGAAAATTACTTATAAAGCAGCAGAAAAAACAACCATGCCGCCGGTGGGATCCGAACCCACGACCTCCGAATATCGCGTCCGGTGCTCTTACCAACTGAGCTACGGCGACGGCCGTCCAATCTGCTGCTCTCGTGGGTATTTATGTTTACTGGGTGTAAGCGAGCCTTGAGAGTGTTCACCAGCGCCACCCTCGACCATAGCGGCGGACGTAGCACGTCCTGTAATACCGCGAGCGTGACGTAGAATGTCATCTAACGGCGAGGGCGGAAACTGTGCGAGAGCCCTCTTATACTACCTTTGGCATTAAGACTGCCAGAACCGAGACCCTCGTTAAGCTATCAGCAGACAAGTTAAAGAAAATGAGGGGCCCGTTTGACAAATTTATGAAGGGAGCCAACAGTCACCGAAACCAAGGTGCATAGGGGAACGTTAATTTTTTTTTAATGTGTTATGCTTATCAGTAGGATAATAATTCTTAGATTAATAAATCGCTTAAAGAAAATTACTTATAAAGCAGCAGAAAAAACAACCATGCCGCCGGTGGGATCCGAACCCACGACCTCCGAATATCGCGTCCGGTGCTCTTACCAACTGAGCTACGGCGACGGCCGTCCAATCTGCTGCTCTCGTGGGTATTTATGTTTACTGGGTGTAAGCGAGCCTTGAGAGTGTTCACCAGCGCCACCCTCGACCATAGCGGCGGACGTAGCACGTCCTGTAATACCGCGAGCGTGACGTAGAACGTCATCTAACGGCGAGGGCGGAAACTGTGCGAGAGCCCTCTTATACTACCTTTGGCATTAAGACTGCCAGAACCGAGACCCTCGTTAAGCTATCAGCAGACAAGTTAAAGAAAATGAGGGGCCCGTTTGACAAATTTATGAAGGGAGCCAACAGTCACCGAAACCAAGGTGCATAGGGGAACGTTAATTTTTTTTTTAATGTGTTATGCTTATCAGTAGGATAATATTTCTTAGATTAATAAATCGCTTAAAGAAAATTACTTATAAAGCAGCAGAAAAAACAACCATGCCGGCGGTGGGATCCGAACCCACGACCTCCGAATATCGCGTCCGGTGCTCTTACCAACTGAGCTACGGCGACGGCCGTCCAATCTGCTGCTCTCGTGGGTATTTATGTTTACTGGGTGTAAGCGAGCCTTGAGAGTGTTCACCAGCGCCACCCTCGACCATAGCGGCGGACGTAGCACGTCCTGTAATACCGCGAGCGTGACGTAGAACGTCATCTAACGGCGAGGGCGGAAACTGTGCGAGAGCCCTCTTATACTACCTTTGGCATTAAGACTGCCAGAACCGAGACCCTCGTTAAGCTATCAGCAGACAAGTTAAAGAAAATGAGGGGCCCGTTTGACAAATTTATGAAGGGAGCCAACAGTCACCGAAACCAAGGTGCATAGGGGAACGTTAATTTTTTTTTTTAATGTGTTATGCTTATCAGTAGGATAATAATTCTTAGATTAATAAATCGCTTAAAGAAAATTACTTATAAAGCAGCAGAGAAAACAACCATGCCGCCGGTGGGATCCGAACCCACGACCTCCGAATATCGCGTCCGGTGCTCTTACCAACTGAGCTACGGCGACGGCCGTCCAATCTGCTGCTCTCGTGGGTATTTATGTTTACTGGGTGTAAGCGAGCCTTGAGAGTGTTCACCAGCGCCGCCCTCGACCATAGCGGCGGACGTAGCACGTCCTGTAATACCGCGAGCGTGACGTAGAACGTCATCTAACGGCGAGGGCGGAAACTGTGCGAGAGCCCTCTTATACTACCTTTGGCATTAAGACTGCCAGAACCGAGACCCTCGTTAAGCTATCAGCAGACAAGTTAAAGAAAATGAGGGGCCCGTTTGACAAATTTATGAAGGGAGCCAACAGTCACCGAAACCAAGGTGCATAGGGGAACGTTAATTTTTTTTTTAATGTGTTATGCTTATCAGTAGGATAATAATTCTTAGATTAATAAATCGCTTAAAGAAAATTTGTCAAACGGGCCCCTCATTTTCTTTAACTTGTCTGCTGATAGCTTAACGAGGGTCTCGGTTCTGGCAGTCTTAATGCCAAAGGTAGTATAAGAGGGCTCTCGCACAGTTTCCGCCCTCGCCGTTAGATGACGTTCTACGTCACGCTCGCGGTATTCCAGGACGTGCTACGTCCGCCGCTATGGTCGAGGGTGGCGCTGGTGAACACTCTCAAGGCTCGCTTACACCCAGTAAACATAAATACCCACGAGAGCAGCAGATTGGACGGCCGTCGCCGTAGCTCAGTTGGTAAGAGCACCGGACGCGATATTCGGAGGTCGTGGGTTCGGATCCCACCGGCGGCATGGTTGTTTTTTCTGCTGCTTTATAAGTAATTTTCTTTAAGCGATTTATTAATCTAAGAATTATTATCCTACTGATAAGCATAACACATTAAAAAAAAAAAATTAACGTTCCCCTATGCACCTTGGTTTCGGTGACTGTTGGCTCCCTTCATAAATTTGTCAAACGGGCCCCTCATTTTCTTTAACTTGTCTGCTGATATATATATATATATATATGAAGGGAGCCAACAGTCACCGAAACCAAGGTGCCCAGGGAAACGTTAATTAATTTTTTTATGTGTTATGGTTATCAGTGGGATAATAATACTTAGATTAATAAATCGCTTAAAGAAAATTACTTTGAACACTCTCAAGGCTCGCTTGCACCCAGTAAACATAAATACCCACGAGAGCAGCAGATTGGACAGCCGTCGCCGTAGCTCAGTTGGTAAGAGCACCGGACGCGATATTCGGAAGTCGTGGGTTCGGATCCCACCGGTGGCATGGTTGTTTTTCTGCTGCTTTATATAAGTAATTTTCTTTAAGCGATTTATTAATCTAAGTATTATTATCCCACTGATAACCATAACACATAAAAAAATTAATTAACGTTTCCCTATGCACCTTGGTTTCGGTGACTGTTCGCTCCCTTCATAAATTTGTCAAACGGGCCCCTTATTTCATTTAACACACACACACACACACACACACACACACACACACACACACACACACACACACACACACACACACACACACACACACACACACACACACACACACACACATATAATATAAAACAAAACGTCAAATTTTACAGCACTCGCAAGCCGCCGCAGTGGCTCAGTGGTTATGAAGCTCGGCTGCTGACCCGAAAGACGGGATTCGATCCAGGCCGCGGCGATCTCATTTCGATGGAGGTAAAATGATGCAAGGCCATGTACTTTGCGACGTCAGTGAACGTTAAAGATCCTCGGTTGGTCGAAATTATCTGAAGCGTCCATTATAGCCTGAGTCGCTTTGGAACGTTGAACCCCGTAAACCAAACCATTTACAATACCTTTGTCGGAGCAAAACACAGCAATGTAAAGCACATTCGCGCGCACTTTCGCACGAGCAGACTGAATTTGGAACCAGACACTTGGTCGCTATTTATTAGCGCCAGACACAACGGCTCAAGGTATGCACCCAAACAACAGCGGTGACAAAGGGCATCTCTGCCTCGCAGAGGAGCGGCCATATGTGCTCTCAGTAAGGCCACTGTTCTCTATGAGACGCGTTGAGCAATCTGTGAATGTCATTCAAGTGTCTTCGCCTATTGCAGTACCCACAGTACAATACGCAAGGACGCAAAAAGAGCACGGTGTGCGGCACCGGATCAAATGCCTTTGCAAGACCCAGCTGTAACATTTTAATGCGCAGTCACCATTGGCCTCACAATACTTCAGTACATTGGGCTCACTCAGGAGGTGAACTGCAAATCATGATCAATGAGTTAGACAGACAGAGCACAATGCTGGGTCTAAAAATTAACATGCAGAAAACCAAAGTAATTTTCAACAGTCTAGCAAGGAAACAGCAGTTCACAATTGGCTACGAAGGGCTGGAAGGTAAAGGAATACGTCTCCTTAGGGCAGGTAGCGACAGCTGATCCAGATCATGAGAGGGAAATAACTAGAAGGATAAGAATGGGGTGGAGCGCATATGGCAGGTTCTCTAAGATCATGAATAGCAGTTTACCAATATCCCCCAAGAGAAAAGTGTACAACAGCTGTATTTTACCGGTACTCACCTACGGGGCATAAACGTGGAGGCTAACGAAAAGGATTCGACTTAAACTGAGGACAACCCAGCGAGCTATGGAACGAAAATCGATAGGTGTAACGTTGAGAGACCGGGAAGGGGAAGAGTGGGTGAGGGAATAAACACGGGTTAATGACATCCTAGTCGAAATCAAGAGGAAGAAATGGGCTTGGGGAGGGCATGTAATGCGAAGGCAAGATAACCGCTCGTCCTTAAGGGTAGCGGAGTGGATTCCAAGAGACAGTAAGCGTAGCAGGGGGCGGCAGAAGGTTAGGTGAGCGGATGAGGTTAAGAAGTTTGCAGGCAAAGGGTGGATGTAGCTGCCAAAGAACAGGGTTAATTGGAGAGACACGGGAGAGGCCTTTGCCATGCAGTGGGTGTATAGTAAGGCTGATGATGATGATGACAGTGGGCTCAGTACGATGTTCGTGGTTACAGTACGCCCGTTCATTCCACGCGTCTAATGAGGCCGTACTAGCACAATTATAATGGTTGGTAATCATTCAGCCAGAACTTTCCTATCTCGTAATATTTATTAATCAGGCTTATCGGCTTGTACAAACCCGCCAACAAACGTTGTTCAAGGTGATCGGTTAAGGGCAGCAATACAGTCGATGTAATAACGACGGAGGCACAGATTATCACAGCCATCAATCAGAACTTTGTGTGAAAATATAGGCGATACGACTCCAAAAGCCTTGTAAAAGAATCCGCTCAAACTATCAAAGCCTGGTGCTTTTCCTAGTGTAAGTTCATCTATCGCGCATTCAGTTTTTTTTTTCTTTTAACCGTAAAGGAGTGCTCAAGACATGCCTTCACAACATCATCAAGGCATGTCTTATGCGGTAAAAAATGTTCCCCGAAGCCTTCTGTTATATTTTTCTCGCGGCCAAACAATGCGTTAAAGCTTCCGACAAAGGCCTTCTGAACGCCACTGGTCTCAGTCACCTGCTCACGGTGAAGGATCAGCCGAATTTCGTTTTTAAAGCATATTTCTTTTCGACAGATAACCCACACTTTGTACGTGCTTCTCTTGCCCACAGATTTTCCACCCTAGACATTACAACTGCTGCTCAATACCTACCAGCACCCATCTGTTCCAACGAAGTTTTAACTTCTCTTATGTCTATTTCACCGTCTGTTTAGAGGCGGTATTCAGAGGCCTGTATTGGTAACATTTGGGAGTTAATGAAGAATAGTTAATGAAGAATGAAAATGAAAAGTTAATGAAGTTAATGAAAAGTTAATGAAGAAAGAGTTAATGAAGAATACTGTAGTAATCTGCAATTCGCTGACGACATTGCCTTGCTAAATCTATTAGCCGCGGCTGAATTGCAAAGCATCATCAATTACTTAGACAGGCAGAGCGGAGCGGTGGTTATAAAAATTAATATGCCCGAAACTTAGGTAATGTTCAACAGTCTCGGAAGGGAGTAGCAATTTATGATTGGTAGCGAGGCGCTGTAAACAAGGTGAGGGAATTCGTTTGCTTACGGAATGTAGTGGCAGAATTGCCGGATCACGAAATTAAAATGTCTGAAGGAAAAAAAATGGGGTAGAGTGCATTTGGCAGGTTCTCTCACATCATGAATAACAATTTGTCAATATCCCGCAAAAAAAATTATATAACAGCTGTATCTTACCGGATCTCCCTTATGGGGCGGAAACGTGGCGGCAAACGAAAAAGTTTCAACTTAAGTTGAGAACAACGCAGTGAGCTGCGGAAAGGAAAATGATAGGTGTGACGCTAAGAAATAGGAAGAGTGCAGAGTGTGTGAGGGATTAAACGCGGGTTAATGACATCCTACTTGAAATGAAGAGGAAGAAATGGATTTGGGCAGGGCATGCAATGCGAAGGCAAAATAACCGATGGTCGCTAAGGTTGACGGACTGGATTCCATGGGAAAGCAAGCCTAGCACGGGCCGGCAGAAATTTAGCTAGGCGGTTAAGAAGTCTGCGGAGGTAACGTGGCTGAATCTGGCAAAGGACAGGGTTAATAGGAGTGACATGGGAGAGGCCTTTCTCCTGCAGTGGGCGTAGTCCGGCTAACGCTGATTTATTTCTTATATATGTTCCGTTGGTCATTTTCAACAGTTCTCATGAACCCGAGTTGCTAGAACACGCCGAATCATGTGCGTAATAGCCAAGCACACAAAAAAAGCTGGTTTCCTAAAAGTGGATACAACAAAGAAAAATCTAACACCGATGAAAGTCTAAGACACGAACTCTCACCGTTGGAACTAAAGTCCACACAGAGCACCATTACTCATCACTTTCCGGCACCGGGAATTGAACCCGGGCCTCCTGGGTAAAAGCCAGGTGTCCTAGCCACAAGAGCACGCCGGACGTTTTTTTTATTTATTGCATGGAAATAGGGCTCAAAAGAAAAGTTTAAGCACGCTTACGCCACAAAACACCAGGCCGCCTTACCCTGCATGAACCCTCCTTCCAAAACATCAAAAGTCTGGGAGGCACACACATGCATCCAGATAGGGGAGCCAGCTAGACGGCTCTTGCAGGGCAGCATATACTCCCCGCACCAAAGCGCATTGTTCACGAAACAAATATTTCGACGACCGTGGTGATTCGGCGTGGCGCTCCATCATGCGGCTCTTCCAGAGACTAAATAGTCCCAGCAACATTAATAGATCATATGGCAAAACAAAGTTTTTCACTACAGGCAAAAAACGGATACTGTGGGGTGTGATGTCAATGTCCTTTTTTATTGGTCGTTAGAAAATGTCCCAGAATAATTTAGCATCAATTCACAGAATAGCTTTGGGACGTTAAACCCCATAAACCAAACCAACCAATTCACAGAATAAAACAATGGTCAATTGTCTCTGGTGTATTCCACAGGCGGCGATTCACCGTCCATGGCGCAAGCATCTCCTTAGCATGAAGTCATGTCTTCACAGGCAGCGTGGATGTGTGCAGTTCAAAGAAGAATATTTTTGCGGCAGAATAAATGCACATTCGCCTAACACGTTATAAAACATTGGTTTCAAGGAACTCCAGAAAAGGTTGCCGATACAACGGTACAGGGAACAAATACTCTAAGTGTCTGAGTCATGTGCCTTCTGGAGAGGCTAAACAGGTAGTCTAAAGAAAGCGCACAGTGAGGAAATTGAAGGTATCAGCAACTCCCTTAAGTAATCCCCATAAAGGCCCCTCACTAGTGTGTCCCGTCGGGTCGAATAGGAAAGGAAAATGAGCATTGAGATGCCTAATCAGTGCGGCTACTAAAAAAGGGTGGTTTGAGGATTTAAAAAAGAAAAAAAAAAGGCGAGACAAGCTGATGAACGAATAAGTGAACAAGGCCGATTCCACCAGACTTTAGAGAAAGAAATAGGTTATCGCGAGCATGGGTTCCCATTGGGAACGCCATACGAATTTAGAAAATATTCTGTGCATCATCTGCACTTTCTTCCTCGCACAGTGAAGAACCTGCAGCACATAGGCAAGTTTTGCAAATAAAAAAATGTTGCAGACTTGAGCCCGAGCAAACACTGATAGTTCCCTACTCATCCAAGCCTGGGTTCGTCGCCTCATGGAGACTATCTGAGAATCCCAGTAGGCGCCACTGTGGCGAATTTGGTGAAGAGGAACCCCCAGGTAATGAAGGGGCCCGCAGTGCCAGCTTATGCCACCATAATCACTGGGCGTTGTAACCGAATGACCCAACCAAAACCCATCGGATTTATCTAGATTAAGAGCCGCACCTGATACCTCGCAAAACTGTTCAGTCAAATGCAATGCCTCAAGCACACACTTTTTGTCAGAACAAAAGAGGGTGACATCATCTGCATACGCTAAAATCTTAATTTCACACTGCCCCAAGGAGTAACCACGGGTAGTTGTGCAGTTAATAATACTGAGGCAAAGGGGTCAAGATATAATATAGTTTGTAATATAGATTACAGAGGGAAATTGGACGATATCCCTCAACTGTTTTCAACCGATTTGAACCTGTGCTTTTTGGAATTAATATAGTGCGCCCAGAATAGAAAGGGGGGGGGGGGGGGGCAGAAACCAACATCGTAAGAAGCCTGGAAAAGATCCATCAAGACAGGCGCTAGGCAAGTGGAAAATGTTTTATAGAACTCGCTAGTAGTGCCATCTCGCCCAGGAGATTTCTGAGCCATCAGGTCAGAAATGGCAGATTTAATTTCGTCCAAAGTGATAGGCCCCTCCACTACAGCACGCTGCTCATCGTCAAGTCGGGGCAAGGCTTCCAATAAGTGACTGTAATCTGATGCCACGTTTGTGCCCGCAGAACCACCAAAGAGCTTACGATAATAGTCAAAGAAAGCCCCAATAATACCAGGACCATCGCTGTATGTGCAAACACCATACTGAATTTCCAATATTTCTTTAGCTAGAGCAGTCTGCCTTTCATCACTCAGGGGCCGACGAGATGGTTGCTCATCCAGAAATCTACGGGTCCTAGAGCTTATCAAGGCCCCTTCGCATCTTTCGGTTTCAAACTGCTGAAGCTCTGCTTTTACGACAGTGATTTCTTCTACATAGGCACCTGGAATAATCCTTTCTAACTCATGTAGCTCGACTAAAGTACGGCCGAGTTTTCGAAGGTGATGTCTCTTCAAAAACGCGATTCTTGCTGAGGCTTCAATAGCAATATTTTTTGTTTATTGTTTAAATAAGTCCTATTTTTGCAAAACAGAGGTCATCGCGTGACCACGCGTCCTTCAAGCAATTAGATACAGCACGTTTGAAGATTTCATTTGAGAACAGGTAGCTATTCAGCTTCCACAGATCCCATCGAGGATGGAGTATGTGCACACTGTACCTCCCTACCTGAAGAGACACCATGCAGTGACCACTGAAGAATATGGGCCGCACCGAGTAACCAAAAACGCTGGGTAACGTGTCTACTGAAACGTAAATCCTGTCAAGCCGAGCACTAGAGGAGCACTGAAAATGAGTGACATGGATGTTATGTCCCTTATCTTGCCCAACAAACACCAGGTTGTATTCGCATGCCAAATCAGTGAGTAAAGCAGCACTAGGGTCATATCACTTACTTAACACTGCTCGGTCTTCATGACTATAAACACAATTTAACTCACCCAACAGCATATTTTACGATCCGTGGACAAATGGTCTACAAATGACAGGAAAAATAGCTTTCTATCAGTATGATTTACAGCGGCATAAACACAAACATTTCACCACTGTACACCCGAAATTGCGAGGTCACAGCAGACAAGTCACCCGTCATCATCTGTGCTATACCACACGGCAGTAATCTCCAGTGTGTTGGCCAGGAATAGCATACATCCACCTGAAAAGCCTCTCGAGTGACTAAAGATAACATTGAATTCTGACAAAAAAGGCTCGACAGCATCTTCAGTCTCCTCATCGGAGGACACCTTTGTTTCCTGGATGGCTGCCACACTCACACCCCATTTGTTTAAAATATGCTGTAATTGATGTTGCTTTAGACGATTACGCAAACCCCTAATGTTAAGGGTAGCGACCTGAAATGCTGTGACGCCGGCCATTTTTCGTGTTCGTCTAATTGAAGGCCATCTCCTGTACTGGGGCGGCCGGCCTGCAAATTGGCGGCCTGTAGGGCAGACATCGCCCTGCGTTTTGAGGTGACCCTTCCCAATGCCACCACAACAGGTGCCTTCTGCACATCGCCATTGACACACACCTCATCATTTGCAGGATGCTTCAAAGGTGCGCTGTTGTCCATCGCCTCTTCTGAGACAGCCAAGGCTTCGGCCCATGAAGTCGAGTGGGCCACATCACTCGCAACCACGCTGACAGCAGACAGAGTACCGAACACACTAGAAGCTGACACTTCCCGCGACCCACTACTGCACTCCGGCGACGAAGGGGTATCGCCGGCACAGAAGGCATGTGGCACATTCAGTGGCTGAAGCGCCTCCACTGACTCTACAGCAGGGGCGTTCTGTTCTCGTGATCGTTGGGTGACAGGTGGCTCCTGAGCAGCAAGCACAGGACTGAAAGTAGCAGACCCGGGCAGGCCCGGGTCCGGTGGCTTTGGGTCTGGAGACGGGGATTCCTGTTCGTGCTTGCAGGCGGACCCTTGCCGTTATTCGGTGCAGAAGCCTTTGGTCCATCTTCTCTTTCGAGCTCATGACTCAGTTAACCCGACGCTTCCATATCATCCGCCACATCCATAATGTGCTCTAACACCACTTCATCCTCATGTGCCCAGTTGCCTTGGCGTAACTTGTCAGCACAACTCATCACACAATTGTCAACTGTGTGCCCAAAGCGTCGGCACTGGGTGCATCGAGGCGTACGACACTGACGCCGTACGTGGCCCACACGGTTACAACGAAGACACAGCGGAGGCCTGCCTGGGATCCCAACTAAAGCTTGTACCCCGAAAACGTTGAACGTATGAGGTATTGTATTTGCTGACACTAAGTCCTTGAGCGTGAGCGAGTTTTCACGGTTCGCTGTTTCCATGTGCTCCATTCCGGGGCACCGCCACTTCTCACGCTTGACAGCTTGTACAGTTCCAAAAGGCTCCAAAGCTTCCACAATCCTCCGGTGCTCCATGTAGCTCGGGAGCCAAAGAAGCTTAAGCTTCACGTTTTTGGTGTCCGGGTCAAACACGATACATTTTAGACCTTTGACGTGGAACTCTGCGTTGTCAATAAGCTTCAGTTTCGAGGAACTGCTCTCGCAGGTAACCATCCAAACGGGGCTCATTTGGTACTGGCCAATAAACAACCTCACGGAGGTGCACAATCTGCGCAAGCGCGTCTCGGAAGTCGGGAGCACGGTATGGGCGACCCTTGAGGTCAGCATGCAGAAATACGGTGTGGAGGACAACATTACCGGTAGGTAGTCGAGGGAGGACAACTTTGCACGAGACTGTGGCAACTTCAGATGTCGGGAGACCTCGGCCAGCGGCCGATGCGCTGTCTCCAACTAGAAGCATTTCAACACCCAGCCGTTCAGAACGGCTTCCTCTTCATATTACGCCGGACGACGAGCGGAATAGCGAAGCAAACAAAAACTGGTTTCCTAAACGTTACTACAACGATAAAAAAAAACGCAGAACGCATGAAGGTTTCACCGAGACTCAAACTCGGAACGCTGGGTTCCAAGTCCAGAATGCTCACCATTACACCATGAGACCGCACTTTTTACGCCGGGAATCGGACCTGGGCCTCCTGCGTGAAAGCTAGCTATCCTAGCCACTAGACCACGCCGGACGACGAGCGGAATAGCGAAGTAAACAAAAAACTGGGTTCCTAAATGTTACTACAACGAAAAAAAAAGCAGAATGCATGAAAGCCTCACCGAGACTCGACCTCTCACCGCTGGATTCAAAGTCCAGAGTGCTCACCATTACACTATGTGACCGTACTTACCGACGCCGGGAATCGAACCCAGGCCTTCTTGGTGAAAGCCATGTCTCCTAGTCCCTAGACCACGCCGTTTTTTTATTGCCTGTTCTGCGGCTAGCAACAATATATGTTTAGACATACATAAATGAAACAATTTAAAAGGCGCTTGCCGCTCTTAGGCAAGCGCCGGTGTTTAAAAGCGCTTCAAATTGACAAGAGCGTCTAACACCGGCAGCCAGTCTGGGTGCTCACGGCTTGCCTTACACACGTCGCGTATGAAAGCAGCACTATCAATGAAGTACTCTCTAGCAGGCCTTGGATTCAGATCGGCATGATCCACAGCCATCCTAGTGCGCCATATGCTATGGAGGCATAAGGCCATAATCATGTCATATGGCTCCCCTCCTTCATTCGCGGTAGGGAGAAAGCGGATGCCGTACGGCGTGATTGGCAGGTCCTTTTTTATGGTGCGTTGCAGTGTGTCCCATAGAAAACCGCGTCTGAACAGTCAAGAAATATGTGGTCAATGGTCTCCGGTCTTCTACAGTGCAAACAGTTTACAGTCCACGGGACGAAGATGCCTTTTTGCTCGAGCCACGGTTTGACCGGGAGCGTCGCAGTGCGTACTTGCAAAAAAGAAGCTTTTCACAGACGGCCTTACCGGCATTCGTTTTACCCTCTTCAAAACATGCTTACCCCCTCTCTATGGATACAATGAACGATACATTGGCACTGGCATACACGCATCAACGATATCTTTGTACAGTTTCTTCCGGATGACGTTGCTCCGGGTACTGTACCGAAAAGCGTGCCTGAAGGAAGCGGAAAGACAAAACGACCTCCCGTAAAAATCCGCGCACACTTGGCCCGTTGGCCAGAGTAGATGAGACAACAAAAACAGCAGATGATCACGCAGTCTGGTTTGAATTACTTCCCGCAAAAATTCATCAGTTTGGTCTCGCACAAACAGAAACCTGGAAACCACTTGCTTCAAAAACAGGTGGGTTAAACCCAGCCCTCCACTCTTCACTGCGCGGAACAGATTGGTGCGACTCGTGCGCTCCCATGTTGAACGCCATATATACACAGCGAACGCTCGGTGCAGTTTTTGTATGCTCACATGACTTGCAGAACATACCAAATCTTTGCTACAAGAAATAAATTGCAGACAGTTGATCTCGCAAATATAGAGAGGTACCGCCCTCCGAACATCGCTGCTTTTTCTTTAATGCGTTCCGATTGGTGCTTCCAGTATTCTGCGGTTTCTTTATAGTGCTGCAGAGGCACTCTGAGATACTTTGTTGCCGAGAGCGACCATTGCATATATTCAAACACAGCTGGCGTGAGGCCCCATTCATCGTGCCAGGTACCGACTGATTTGCTCCAATTGATACTACTTGCCGTCATTTTGCACAAGTTGGTTGCCACTTTTACTGTGTTGCTGACACCGGGTTTCTCGGCGCAGAAATTCGCAATGTCATCCGCGTATGACAAAAGCTTAACTTCGATTGAACAAAAACTAAAACCGGTAATAGCCTTGTTCGTTATAATGCTTAAACAAAATGACTCGAGAAACAAAGCAAACAATAAGGGTGACAAGGGACACCCTTGCCCACCAGACGATTTCACTTCGATTGAAGTGGTTGTTGTCTTATTTATTATTATTCTGGTAAAATTATTAGCGTAACATAGCTCTATCCCCTGCAAAAGAATCTTGCCGACGTTGACGTGTTTCAAGACACTAAAAAGGACTTTGCGGGTGACTATGGAAACCTTTTTCAAAATCCATATGAACCATTGCTACCTTTCCGCAGTGCACATCACAGCAATCTAGAACAGTTCTTGTCACTTGTATGTTCGTCTGGATAGAACGTCCTCTAATGCTGCACGTTTGGTGTGGTCCCACTAGCTCTTGTACTACCCGTTGCAGTCTTTTACCTAATACTTCCGCAAAAATCTTATCTGTGTTAGCCAGCGTTATCGGTCGGTACGCACGCACAGACAACAGCGCAGTAGGGTCATCAGCACTGCATGGCTATGTCTAAAAGACGGAGGCAAATATTGTGTGTTATATGCTTCTTCTATCACACATTGTAGGACCATTGCAACCTTGTCTTTGAAACCTTTATAAAATTCCGAACTGAACCCGTGTGGTCCTGGTGCTTTTCCGGTGCTTAATTCATCAATAACACTTCCTATTTCTGTTATGTTAATTGGTGCCTCTAAGCTTTCTTTCACTTCTTCTAGCTTTGGCATGAGCTTTAAAAACTCTATTTCAAATCCTTCTGCGAGTTATGGTTCACGACTAATCAGTTCACAGTAATAATCTACGAAAGCGCACTTAATCGATTCGCTGTCTCGCCCAACTGTCTCTCTGAACGTTATTGATCTTATTTCGTTGCGTGCAGCGTAGCTCCTTTCGTCTGACATGGATCGTCGAGTCGGGGCTTCCCCATGTACAATCTTTCATCATGCGCGCGTATTACCGCTCCTCGGTATCTCTCTACATAGATTATCTCAAGTTCGCTCTTCACTTCTTTTATTTCATTAACGAGCCGACCCGGCGACGAAGCTTCTTCGCTCAAATAGCAGTCCAACTTTATTTCAGTTCATTTTCTTTTTTCCACTTATTCTTGCTCAGTACGCTGGCTCTTTCATGGCTATTATTTTCGCTTCTTGTTTGAGTAGTTCCCACGCCTCAGTGTAGCTTTGCGTCTTGCATGCAAGCACGTCGTTCATTTTGTCTTGCATTTTCTGTATAAAATAATCATCATCATGAATCTGAACATTGAACTTCCACAGATGCCAGTTGAACTTCGGTGGTTTTTTCGAACCCAACGTCACAGTGACCAAACTGTGATCACTAAAGGAAACATTTTTAACCTCATAATTGGTACACGCCGGCACCAGTGTTGCCGAAACGTAAATTTGGTCTAATTTGGCGAGGCTGCTTTGCTGCTGAGTAACCCACATCTGCTAGTGCTCGGTCTTCTACACACTCGCTCAGAAACACTGAACTCGCGTCTCGAACCGGTGCCTGTTTTGCTCGATCTTCTGATCTGCACACACAGTTAAAATCCCTCAACATGACAATGATCCTTTCATCACTGTTTACGTGTCGATCAACACTTTCAAAAAACATTTTTCGTTCACTTGCACTATTTGGAGCATATAAACAAATAACTCGGAACTTATTGGCATGTAGAAGAAAGTCACACACAATGAGGCGGCCACTGTCACTAGCGTAAATACTTTCTATAAATGCTTCAAGGAAATTTTTAACCAATAACGCACACCCACCCGCTGTGCCAATAGCGTGAGAAATGCACACATTATACTGCGCTCTGAAAGGTTCCACCATGCGGTTCGTTGCCTCTTCGCTTTCAACTTTCGTTTCTTGAACAGCAATTACATCTAAGTCATGTTCCATAAAAAGCCGGCTAAGTTGGTATTGTTTTCTACGATTAGACAAGGCACGCGTTGAGCGTGCCCACGTGTAAACTTGTTACTAGGTTGAATGCCATTTTTCCTTAAAAAAGCACCCGAACCGCACAGTATCACCTTCACTAATGGAATGTATCATCAAAGTCGCATTTCCAACAACCTGAACACTCGCTTGCGCCATTCGGCCGATTGAGGCGGCGCTTCTTATGCCACGGCAAGAAAGTGTCTCTACCTTAGACATTGTCGCTCGCCGGCGGGTTCGACACACTCACTTGGCGTCGGGTTACGTCGGCGGCAGCGCCGACAGCTTCCGCTCAGGCCAAGGCTCGGGCGGTATATTGGGGGCCAGTTTCAATGTTGATCTTCGGGTGGGCGTAGTTTTCACAGCCGGCTCCCCGCCGACTTCTTTGCTTATGTCGTGCATCTCGTAGCCGCTATCGCCGCGTAGTCGCTTCGCCGCGGTGGCTCCGACGCTCGACATCACAACGTCTTCAGTTCCCTGTTTCGTGACGGTCTTAGTATGAGAGGCGTTAGCCATCTTTTCGTCATTCTTTTCGGGGTAGTCGTTGATGGACGTTGTAGCACTCCCCGGCTTACCCTCCTCTGTTGGTGCGCTCTGTGCCTCTTCATCCGCAGGAGGAAGCGGGCAAATGGTGTCTTGAGCTGGCGGTACAGTCGCACCACCAGCTGCTTCTTCTGTGTTGGCATGATCCATCAGGTGTTCAGCTTGGACTTCAATGCTTGCGCCGAGTTCTGTTACATTGGCGTACGTTCGAGTAGACTTGCTCTCATCATGGCCGTAGCGCTTGCACACGTTGCAGCACGGCACTTTGCACTCTCGCCTGATGGGGCCTCGACTGTTACACCTTAGGCATAACGGCGGGAGACCTGGTGCGACCAGTAGGTCAGTACTTCCGGCAATACGTACTTGATGTGCCACATCCTCGAGCGTCAGTCCGGGCTTCAGTTTAAGGCCGACTATGCGGGTAGAAGAGCCCTTGTCAGCAATGCCTTGAACGCGCCAGCATTCCCAAGACAGGTCAGTTACTTTCCCGTACGGGGCCAGCGCAGAACGAATATCTTCATCTGGGGCGTTATGCAGCACCCAATGCAGTTTCAACCGCACATCCTGGTTGTTGGGGTCAATTACAAGGCATCGCCTCCTTTGTTGTTCATGCTGTACCTGCAAGGGTTGGAGACCAAGCTACAGAGGAGCGGACTAGGCTTCAAGCTTTCTTATTACAAGCAAGGAGAATGAATTAAACAGTCATTACCGGGACTAATATACGCTGATGATATAGTGCTAATGGCTGACAACAAGGAAGACTTACAGAAGTTGATAGACATATGCGGTAAAGAGGGAGATAGATTAGGTTTCAAGTTCAGTAAGGAAAAATCTGCAGTCATGATATTTAATGATGAGGGCGGCGAGCATAGAATACAGGAGTTCAGGCTAGAAGTAGTGGATGAGTAGAAGTATCTTGGGGTGTGGATAAATAACGGTGCTGAGTATCTGACAGAGCATGAAAAATATGTGATGAATAAAGCTAGTAGGAATGCAGCTGTCATGAAAAATTGGGCACTGGAGAATTACAATAGGTATGAAGTGGTAAGAGGGATCTGCAAAGGGGTGATGGTTCCTAGCCTGACTATCGGTAATGCGGTCCTGTGCAAGAGACCAGATGTTTAAGCAAGGTTAGAAATTAAACCACTTGGTGTAGAGAGGCTAGCTTTGGGAGCACATGGCAATACACCAGGTCGGGGGGTACAGGGTGATATGGGATGGGCGTCGTTCGAGAGCAGAGAAGATAGCAGTAAGATAGCATTTGAGGAGCGAATGAGAAAAATGGGGGAAAAGCAGTGGGCTAGGAAAGTTTTCAGATACCTGTATATAAAGAATGTTGACACGAAATGGAGAAAGCGAACTAGAAAATTGACAAGCAAATATCTGGAGAGCAGTAAGGCGGGGGGGGGGGGGGGGGGATCAGCAATTATCGGTTAAGAAAAAGGTTAAAGAAACAGAGAGAGCTCTGTGGAAAACAGGGATGCTGACGAAATCAGCACTGGGAACATACAGGATTTATAAGCAGGAAACTGCCAAAGAAAATATCTATGATAATTATAGGGGAAGCTCTTTGTTTTTTGAGGCCAGAACGGGAGTTTTGCGGACTAAGACATATAGAGTCAGGTACCACGAGATAGACACGTTGTACTTTGCGTGCGGAGAGGAGGAAACGGCTGAACACTTGATACTTTTCTGTAAAGGGCTTCACCCTACAGTGGAAAGCAGCGGGGCTGGTTTATCCAAGGCATTGGCGTTTAAGGACAGGGAAGGGAAAGTAGATTTTAATCGGGTAGAAGTAACCAAGCGAAGGTTATCTGATTGGTGGCTAAAATCAAGACACGAGTAAAATTTCATGTCATGGCTAGGTGGCTTGAGCCACCGCCCGATTTAAAGGGTTCAGCCATATCCGTCCGTCCGTCCGTCCGTCCGTCCGTCCGTCCGTCCATCCATCCATCGTTTCTCCTTAACTTTCACTTCGCCAGCTTCCAGAATTTTCTTCGTCGATTCTGGGTTACTGAAGGTGCCTGTCCACACGTGGTTCATCTGAAACGCCCCCAGAGCTAGCAATTCGGGAGCATCACCAGGCGAACAAATGTGTCCCGAAAGTCTTCAACAGGAAAAGGCCTGACTTTCAAATCACCGTGAAGAAAGAAGGTATTCAATACGGATGCACCTGTTGGTAATTGCGGCACCACAACTTGATAATCCGGGGAATCTTCAGCAAAAAACCGGTTTCAGCGTTCCAGCAGGGCCGCTGACACCGCTTCAACGGAGCTCATGATCGCGCGGCCGGAAGCAGAACTAGACCACGCCGCACGACGAGCGGAATAGCGAAGCAAACAAAAAACTAGGTTCCTAAACGTTACAACGAGAAAGAAATGCAGAACGCATGAAAGTCTCACTGAGACACGAACTCGGATCGCTGGATTCAGAGTCCAGAGTGCTAACCATGACACCATGAGACCACACTTTCCGACGCCGGGAATCGAACCCGGGCCTCCTGGGTGAAAGCCAGGTATCCTAGCCACTAGACCACGCCGGATGACGAGCGGAACAGCGAAGAACACAAAATACTGGTTTTCTAAACGTTACTACAACGATAAAAAATGCAGAGCGCATGAAAGCCTCACCGAGACTCGAATAGCTGGATTCAGAGTTCAGAGTGCGAACCATTACACCATAAGACCACACTTTCCGACGCCGGGAATCGAACCCGGGCCTCCTGGGTGAAAGCCAGGTATCCTAGCCACTAGACCACGCCGGATGACGAGCGGAACAGCGAAGAACACAAAATACTGGTTTTCTAAATGTTACTACAACGATAAAAAAATGCAGAGCGCATGAAAGCCTCACCGAGACTCGAATAGTTGGATTCAGAGTCCAGAGTGCTAACCATTACACAATGAGACCACACGTTCCGACGCCGGGAATCGAACCCGGGCCTCCTGGGTGAAAGCCAGGTATCCTAGCCACTAGACCACGCCGGATGACGAGCGGAACAGCGAAGAACACAAAATACTGGTTTTTTAAACGTTACTACAACGATAAAAAAAATGCAAAGCGCATGAACGCCTCACCGAGACTCGAATAGCTGGATTCAGAGTCCAGAGTGCTAACCATTACACCATGGGACCACACTTTCCGACGCCGGGAATCGAACCCGGGTCTCCTGGGTGAAAGCGAAGTATCCTAGCCACTAGACCACGCCGGATGACGAGCGGAACAGCGAAGAACACAAAATACTGGTTTTCTAAACGTTACTACAACGATGAAAAAATGCAGAGCGCATGAAAGCCTCACCGAGACTCGAATAGCTGGATTCAGAGTCCAGAGTGCTAACCATTACACCATGAGACCACACTTTCCGACGCCGGGAATCGAACCCGGGCCTCCTGGGTGAAAGCCAGGTATCCTAGCCACTACACCACGCCGGATGACGAGCGGAGCAGCGAAGCAAACAAAAAACTGGGTCCTTAAATGTTATTACAACGAAAAAAAAGTAGAACGCATGAAAGTCTCACCGAGACTCGAACTGGGATCGCGGGATTCAATGTCCAGAGTGCTCACCATGAGACCGTGCTTTCCAACTCCGGGAATCGAACAAAGCGCTTCCTGGGCGAAAGCCAGATATCCTAGCCACTGCCTTCTATCTTCCTAATCCTAACTCACAAGAAAAAAAAATACAATACGGATGAAGGTCTCACCGAGACTCAGTTTTTTTTTCTTATTGACCATTACACCAGAAAACTACTTTCTGACGCTGGGAATTTAATCCAGACTTCTTCGATTGCACGGTCTTTGATCCTGCTTTTAGGTAGATGCTCGCCTGCGCGACGTAGCACTGACATTTTGCCTGGCGCTTAGCGCCTTGTTTTTCCGCAGGGTAACCATCAGTGCTATAATGAGTAGGAGCTGCGCTTTCCTCGCCCCTAAGGCTTATCGTGTTCTGCTCTCGGTCGCGGTGGTGACACTTCCGGCAGTTTGCACCAGTGCCCATAATGTAGGGCAATATGCGCCGGTTGTGAGCAACGAAAGGTATCGCAGCGCTCACAAAACGGGCGTACGAGCAGCTGTCGAGATCGTTGCCCGTCGCCGTTGACAGGTCGACTACGTGCGCACTCCCACGCTCCTACACCCTTCGCTGCTCACTCTTGTACTTGCGGGCAAGGTCGCCGACGCATTGCGCCACTCACTGACCGGTCACCGGGAGGATGAACTTGACTGCCGCAGTGTTTGCGTACAACCCTGACTGCTGACTAGGAGGTGCGAGTACTGTCAGTTGTGTCCGCTTATCTCAGCGCGAACGCAAGCCCAGGCGCAGTCTTTACCACAGCCACGTGGAGGTTTCCGTTGTTTCGCTAAGGGACAACCCGACTTATCGTCTGTTGCAAAAGTCCACTGCGCAGTTCGAATGAACTGCGCTGTGGACTGTAAACTTTTCCAACAGACAGTACCTTTCTTCGAGGCTGCAGAGTTCCCTGTTGACACTTTAGACTAAGCGTTACAAAGTTTGTCGCACTGTTGTTTTGCCTTGAGTGATGAGCACGCTTACGGTGAAGAAGCGACCTGAAGGAAGGAACGACAATGCAGCAAGTCATGTTGAAGTCGATCAAGGAGACAAAATGAGAATCGAAATCCGGCGTTTCAAATACTGATATCTGACGTTTATTGGTTGGAATGCCAGTAATTTCCAACATCCCCATAAAGCAAACTGCATGGACGTACTCGCCTACCTGTGAAGTACGCGGCGAGTGGTTCGGGTTTGTAATATTTGTTGCATTTTTGAGGCGAACGTTAGTGGCAGGGATCCCTATTTATTTTCGCAACTAAAGTGGCTCTTTGTAATGAATCTTTTCCCCACCCTCGTAGAGGCGGACTGCAGATTCAAGTCATAAGCTAGCGCGTACGGCGCACACGGGTAGCGGTCTAGAGTTGGCGTGCCTTTACCTTTCGCGACCACTTCCGTTCGACCCTTCCAAAGGCGAAACAGCGATTTGCAGTTCCTGGAGTGCAGGAAGGCTGTGACGCGTGGCTACCCGCCGAAGTCTGTCGAGAGTTCGAAGGTCTGCTACTGCGCGAAGGCTACCGTTAAGTTAAATCGATAGGGCTGAGCGTGACTGCGATCATGCAGTACACAGCGGTGGAAAAAGAAGCAGAATCTCGAGTCAACGCTTGGTGCCAGGGAAACTCGCGTACCGTGACCTGAGACTTTGGCTCGATCGTCTGGTAGCTCAAGGAACACGGGTGATCAAATGGCGCGCTGCGGTTGAGTGCGCACATGACCACGCGTCTGAGCGTTCTAACGGCGGCGGCCGCGGCAGGCACCCATCGATGATGGCGCCGATTGTGTTACGCTAGCGTAACGCAACCGCCGCTCTCGCCAGCGTGGGCGTCAGCCTTAGCGTTAGGCGCCGAGGATTTGAGCGCTGCACTCCCGCCATCGAGGCGGATGATTTTACACCGGCGCAAGCACCGTGTACGATACAAGCAGATGGCCCGATAGGGCAACGTATTACGCGCTGTTTTCACGCTTTCTATCATAACTTGTTTCCTGCCCGGCAGGGCGTGCGTGCGGCCCAGCCAGCCGGGAAACGCGTGGGCGCGCACCTTTCGGAGGGCCTGCTGGGCTCTCCAAATGGCCGCGTGGGAGCCGCGGGGCCGCCGCTCATACTTCGCGCGCGACGGCGATAAAGAAGCCGCACTACACGAGCAGCCGTTGCATGTGTTACGTACACGTGTGACACACAGCGAATTTTCGTCAAGTCTGCCACAGCAACCAGGCGCGCGGAAGTGGCGAGGCCATGCGGTTGTTTCGCCAGTGCCTTGAAATGACGCACAAACGAACGTCAAGAATGATAACGAATATAACTTGGCTATGGAGTCTGGTTTGAATCCGGTAAGGGCGATAAGTGTGCGCTGTGTTGCAGCGTATTCGCTGTGAAGTTACCGACCACACTCTCTGAATTCAGTTATGCACGATCAAAATGCCGTCCTTGGAAAGCGGTGCGTTTTGGCATCGATCAAACATAGAAGCATGTATAATCGCGTTTCTCGATGAACTGGTGTATTCAACAACAGAAACATAACGTGAGGCGCGCTGCGCTCTCCTAACATCACTGCAGCGATGGAGGAACGGCTTCAAGTGCAGACCTTCAAACTAACAACAATATTTTATAACGACGTATGAACTAAGAACGCATTCAGAGGCCAGTTAAAAGTCCGACAAACCCAAATGCCCCAACAGAAACATATGTTCCCTCGGTACAGCCGTACACAGCCACGCGCTGTAGCTTGATTGGTTTAAAGGTCTCGTGCATTTACGGACTTACGGGCCCAGCGTGCAATAGCGCAGACCGTCTCACACATCCCGCGTCGCGTGCACCTAAAGAAACGGCCGAGCCGACCAGCGCCACGCGTCGGAGACGGTCGTGGATCCGGCACGAAGACGACGAGCTGCCTGTTTGTCGCCGTTGTAAAGTGCTCCCACTCGTCCCGTCCCACACGCTTTCGTTAGTCGTCGGCTGGTAATGCGGACTTCTTCAAACGGGACGTTTCTTAATCCTATTTTCGCCGTATTCGGCTTTGCCCGATTGCCGTTCTTCGCGGCGGCTTGCCTCGTTCGAGTGATTTTTTTTTTCGCGCCCTAATAAGAAGAGCCGAAGCAGCTCCAACAAAGCAAAGCAAGCCAGAAATGAAGGTCAGTTGTATGTTCGAATGATGGAGTACGGAAAAGAACCCATCAGAAGGACGTTCTTGTTTACGCCCTATCCATTTGGCGTTGCTGTGAACCTAAAGAAGTACAATCCCTCTACACGTTCCACCTTACTCAGAGCAAGTTATAACGAGAAACTTCATGCCGCTGTCACGATTAGAAAAAGCGCAAGTCAACAGCCGGCAAACCGGCATGCTTGACGTCATTTCCATGAGCATGGCCTTCTCGCTGCGTCGGCTTAAGGAGCACGGATAAGGCAGCGATCAGAAAAGCTGTAAAGCTGTTCTCGCGAGATGCGCTTTAAATTGTACTTGTCATATCAAAGAGAACACAAAATTTGAATATATAGAAATAAAGACAACGTGAAGGACGTCGCTGGTTACGCTTTCAAGCGATTATAGGCTAGTGCGCTCTCAGACATCAGTGATTATCTAAAAGGGAGCGCTCATTTTTCTGAATCACTAAAGGTGCGCAAGTTGTAGGCGAGAACCACCTCTATACGTTTTGGAAAACCCAGCTCGACCCTTTTACGTTTTGCCAATCCGTCGAATTGACTATGCTATTTTTAACGCCATCCGTAGATTATTTTTGCATATGGTAAGAACTAAGAAAAAGAAGGAAGAACAGCAAGTGATTGCTCCCCCTATCCCCTCTTCCTGTCCCCTCACCTCTTTCATTTAATTTCTCCATTCTGCCTGCTATCCTTTATTTCAGCTGCCCCAGCTCAGGTGCTTCAGTATCGATGGCAGATGCCGGGGCTAGCAAAATCTTTTCCTTCTTTTTTGCTATTATTTTAATAAAAACCACAACCACCACCACAGCAAGTGATTGAGAAACCAGACCCAGTTATTTTCTGAACTGAAACAATGTGTGGGTGGGGAAAGAAACACAAGCCTTAGCACACAGATGGCCCGCAGTGTGACGAGCGGCCGCGCAGTGCGTTGAGGCCAGTGGATGCGCCGAGCGTGAGGAGCGTGCCCACGCAGATTCTTGGTGGTCTCTCCACGTTGTCAGTGAAAACCAAAAAATTCAGAGAGCACTTAAAACTGCGTGCGTGCTGTGAAGGCGAAAGCCTTAGTGTGTCACTGTGAGCGTTCGGCCTCGACGCAGGTTGCGCACTGAGATATACAACGAAGACGTGCCTCCGAACGCTGACTCCACAAGCCCTGAATCCACAAAGGTCCGAGTGATACACTCGGTTCGATTACCTGTCGCGAGCTGGCCTCCAGCCTGACAAAGAGACGTATGCTATATGCAACGAGAAATCATATGACACCATCCGCAACGGTGTACGACGAACAGTTGCGTCACAATTAGTTTCTGTGGAAAGGAAATGGCGCAGTAACTGCCTCCCACCTCGGTGGATACCTCGACCGCGCCTTAAGGGAAGAGGTACATAGTATGGGAAGGCATACAATTCAAGGTGCATATGACGTCGGTTCGCGAATCCCTGTCGCATGCTAACCTCCAACTTATGCAACGAGAAGTCGTGTTACACCAACCGGAACGCTGTACGTCAAACGGTTGTTCACAATTTTGGTACGAATATAGTCGGGAAAACTGGCGCCAGTGGGGTACATGCAGACGAATGACATGTATATGATTGTCCTAAATGGCGGTGCCCGGCTTGCTGTGTGCGTCCTACGGCCGCTTGATGACGTCACCCTATCTTGTCTTGCCATCGCTGAGATTTTTTGTACCATCTGCGAGAACACACACACATATCCTTGCTTTTCTCGTAATGAGACTAGTAATGTTTTTGCATTAAATACCGAGGTAACAATATTTATGCTTAAGTTACGTACTATCCACAAAAAATGAAATGCGAACAAGATAAATAAAATTCCCACACAGAAACACAAGTATTAAAGCTCCTGGAAAGGAGATGAAAGCGAGATTGATTAAAGGAGGACAGACACAAAACTTTCGGGTGTGTTTTTTCTTCTCTGTAATGATTCGTGAGGCGTTATTGTACATGGATTACCACGTGATATTCTACTACGTCTGCTGAATAATTTATAATCAAATTTCTTTCTCGCGCTGTTTCGGTTTCGACAGCGGAATGATGGCTGCGAACGCTGCGACGTAAACGGTGCTGATAGGCAACGTGAGGAATGAAAAGGCTGCGATATATTCGCTGCTTCGTCGTTTTAATTCACTACAATGCTAAAGCCAGCCTGCCTCAAAAGACGGAGTGACAACGAACGGAGAGTAGCTATTATATTGCCGTTTTTTCATGCCTCACGTGACCTGTAAGGACGCATTGATGTCCGTCATAATTCGGCTCTTGATATCGAAACCGAAACTGCACGACAGAAAAATTCGATTATAAGTATTTAGTGGTCGTACGGGAATACCAGATGGTAATTCTTGCATAGTAGAGTGTTCAGCATCATTGCAGAGAACGAAACATTCCACAAGAATTAGGTGTTTACAGTCATTTAACACTTCGCGTTTCATTTGTTGCTGATAGTACACGTTCGTACAGTATTTGTTAAAAGTAAGGAGCCCAAGGGGTTTCTTTCTAAGACCATGTAGCGGAGCTCTTCTAGCATTCGCGGAAGTCCTAAGTTTCGGAGGGATGGGGCCGAGAGTTCCTCACCCCTTCAAGAGGTTTCGAATTCTGGCGATGCGTAACGAGCCGCAGAGCATAGCCCAGAAGCAAACCCTTTGGACTGTTTGGGTCTAAGGATCTGTCTTCATACATGCTGGATACACGTAAACCTTTTGTCAAAAGCATGCAGCCCAAAATGCTTCCTTGCGAGCCTTGCAGTGGTACCGTTATAGCACTGCTGGAAGCCCTGGACTCGGGAGGGTAGACGACGACAGTGTCTCTCATCATCGAAAGATTTTAAAAGCTGGCAATGCAAAACAACACACACTACATGGCTCAGAAGCAGTGTTGTACCTGTTACAGAAAGCTAGTAACTAGGCATACAATTACAATTACTGCGTCTGTAATGTGACTGATTTCCGTGGTCAGTTGCGGCCCTTGAAAAGAAACTGAACAGCAACAACAACAGAGAAGTAATCGATTACTCTTACGTTATTTTTCATTCATATTTAATTAGCATACCGCAGAAAACTTTGCGGGTACTCAAGTACACCTTAAGAGTATCACGCAAGAGCGTTAAAGGGTCCCCACACTAGCTTGCGGGACTCCTGGCGCACCCTTTCGCAGACATCAACACGCTTCTTGCGTGAGGTGCTGGTGCACCTCACTCCAGCACCTCACGCTAGTGTGAGGTGCTCGTACAAGGTCCAAATTTATTCCGCTTAGCGATCTTTCTCAGTGGTGTAGAGGTAACGGTCCCCGCTCCCGCCCCAAAAAACAGCGCTTCGATTCCGCTGGATCACCTATTTTGTTGTCAGCGAAGCTGTTTTCTGCGATACTACCCTCTCGACCAATCAAGCTTTTCCAGTCACGCCGACGCCGGATTTTCCGCCGAACGGGACCTTTAACGCTATCGCGGTAATACACTCGGACGAGAATGAACTGGTGCGGCTAGACTGATCTATAGTTGTTATAGTACATTCGTAGGTAATCTGACCTGCAGCTGTTAGTTGTCTGGCATTTCTACCATGTTTTCTTGTGAACTCAAGGAGCGACACGGAAGAGTGTCTCAATGTACGCGCCGGAGGGATGTGCGTTGCGCTAAAACACGACGACCACCCCGAATTTAGGCAAAGCACCGCGCTTCGCTGTTGTTGGCGAACTGAGGGGACAAAGTCCAAGCTCATTAAACTTGAGTTAGATCACTGCCGCGGCGGGCACATTTCGATGGTGGCGAAATGTTCGAGGCGCGTGTACTGTTCGATGTCAGTGCACGTTCAAGAACCCCAGGTGGTAGAAATTATCCGTAGCCCTCCATTACGATGTCCCTCATAGCCTGAGTTGCTGTGGGACGTACCAACCACTAAACATGAAATCCCTCTGCGCCGTCGTGGTGAAATGTGAAATTCGATGTGCGGAACATGGGGCTATAGTCAAATGCATGCAGGCGACCCGGGTTTCCATGTGCACACATCCTTGAGCGAGAAGTTTCTCCGCATTGTATCGCTGTCGGTCTAATGTTAGGGAATGCCGTGCTACATCAGTGTTTGCCACCGATTTCAGGTTCTCGAAATTATACCTCTGGTTAGAATTTGTTTTAAAAAAGTGAAACGGACTACTAATAACCGATCACTGAAAAAAAACCGGATTACTGAGAATGCTGCAGTTTACAAAAACAATCGATGCGTTACAAAATTCGAAGAAAATGTTTTTCATTACAAGTAATCAATTCCTTGTAACGCGTTATGTACAAATCTCTCCAGAAGCAAAACAAGTGGGCTGTATATTTTTTGCAATGGCTCTACATAAGCTAAGTAACTGAAGGTAGGAATCGCACCATGAATGAGAATCTAAACACTCAAAGCAGAACTGACAGGGAAAAATTTATTTCAAGAAAGCTTGGACGACGTTTAGCCTGCTTTAAGAGTACAGTACGCTAGTATTAGAGATCACTATCGCGCAAGTACTCCTTCTATTTCATAGGTTAATAGATCGTGGAAAGTCCTCGTAGCACTACTGGCGCCGTGGTGCAACTGTTAGGCGATGTGTCACTTCCCCAGAAGGTGCCCACCGGTGGGGCTTATGAGACCCAAGTTGCTCTTCATGAGCTAGCTCTCGTAAGGCTCATTTTTGCACAGACAGTCCCTCAGGTGGCTGTCCATATCTTGACAGTCCCTCAGGTGGCTGTCCATATCTTGACAAATGAGCTGATGCGCAGTGCTGGTGGGCAGGGGGAAGTTTCATTGAATTTACTTCAATTACTTTCATTGCCGTCTGCCATGGTGGTAAGGTTGCCGACAACCCGGTGGGCAGGGTGCCGCCTACTTTTTCGTGACACGGACGAACGCCGACTTTTCTCGAGAACGGGACCTCTAATGCTCTCGCGTTAAAAACTTTAATAATACTCGACAGTCTGGAAAGAAACAGCAGTTTACGATAGGCAGCGAGGTATTCTTTGTGCTGCAATTCTGTGTTTCAATAAAGCGCAGCTGAAAGTCCAGCGCCCGCCCATGCCTAACGTCTATTTTCTTGTGTACGCGTCTTTGTATACACTGGCACACCCCTTTGTTAGAATTTCGAGGTATGGGAAGAACTAATAAAATAAGTCTAGCTAGGGGAAGCAGTGGCAGCAGATCGCAATGCGCAATATCGGCCGCAGTGAAATAGAAAGGAGAAAAAGAATGGGGTGGAGAGCATTTCGCAGTCTCTCTCAATTTACAACCTTTGTCTGTAAAGTTACGAGGCTGAGTCCATTAAAAAAATGCGTTCAACATTGAAATAATTTGCGCAGCACCCTTCGAAATACTCTCCCTTGCAGTCTATACACAGCCTACAACGCTTCTCAAGGTCTTGGGAACAGTTGAAAAACGCTTCTTTTGGCAAGGCTGTCAGCTCCTTTGTCGTGGCGTCTTCGATGGCCTCCACGCTTCCCATCCAGCGACCTTTTAGGGCTCTCTTCACACGAGGAAACAGGAACAAATCATATGGGGAGAGGTCAGGCGAGTATGGAGGATAGGGAAGTACAGTAATGATGTGCTTGGTGAGAAATCTTGTCACGCCGAGAACAGTGTACGGCCTTGCGTTATCGTGGAGAAGGCTCCATTGTCCAGATGCCCATTAGTCAGGGCGACGGCGTCGCAGTGCATCACGCACGTGTTGGAGCACGCGGATATAAAGCTCCTGATTCACCATCTGCCGTTGTGGGACGAACTCGTGGTGCATGACACCTCTGGCATCGAAAAAAAAAACTATCAGCATCGCCTCTGTTTTGGTCTTCTGTCGCCGCACCTTTCTCGACGCCGGAAAGCTTGTGAACCGCCATTAGGTGCTCTGCCTCTTTGTTTGAGGATCGTATTGAAAACGCCATATTTCGTCTTCAGTAATGATGCTGTCGACGAATGCAGCATCCTTCTTGCCTCGGAGAGCAAATCAGCGCTCACTGATGCCCGCGTGTCCTTCTGGTCGTATGTGAGGGAGTGCGGCACAAGTCTGGCATGCAGCTTTCGTTTTCCCAAAATCTCACGCAAAATATGGTGGCATGTTGTCTTACTAATGTCGAGAGCATCTGATACCATGCGGCCTGTAATGGCTCGGTCTTGCTGTACGATTTCCCTGATCCGAGCCACGTTGTTTTCATTCCGTGAGGTTGAAGGGCGCCCCTGCCTTGTGTCGTCTTCCACCGATGTTCTCGCCGAAACGAACCTCTTGTGCCACACGAAAACTCACGCCCGCGATAATGTCTCGTTGCCGTAAGCGCCACGAAGGAGCTCATACGTCTGTGTGGCTGTCTTGCTAAGCTTCACACAGAATTTTATGTTTACAGGCTGTTCGAGGTGGACGACCATATCTCCACATTCACTCACAGTAGAATGCGCATACGACTAGTCACAACGTAATTTTCTACATGTGGTGCCATTTAGCGGCTGCCACAGAAACTAACAAAAATTGCTCAGGTTAGCCCGAAAAGATGGCGCTACACACAGGCACCAATATTTGTTTTGCGGAATCATTTCTAGAGAAGAAAATAAATCAGTCTCGAAACTTTACGGGCAAAGGTTGTATGAACAAATATCCCACGACTTCGCATACTGACCCCATTTTCCTATTACTCTTTTCTCCTTCACATTTAAATCCCCTCATCCCTTTTCCGCAGTGCACGGTAGTAAACCGGTCTCTTTTCCACGCCCCGCTACGTGGTCCTGCAGCGAATCCGGCGGCCTGTAGTAAAACATGAAATGCTTTTAGCTCCCATTCTCGGCAAACTGAAAACTGCAACGAACTCATTTGAAAAGTTTCGCAACTTCAGCCGCCGCGGTGGCTGAGTGGTTATGGCGCTCGGCTGCTGGCCCGAAAAACGCGGGTTCGATCCCGGCCGCGGTGGTCGAATTTCGATGGAGTCGAAATTCTAGAGGCCTGTGTGCTGTATTATGTCAGTGCATGTTAAAAAATCCCAGGTGGTCGATATTCCGGAGCCCTTCACTACGGCGTCTCTCGTAGCCTGAGTCGCTTTGGGACGTTAAAGCCCCATAAACCAAAACGAAGTTTCGAAATTTCCGTCAGACTGATATCAAGCAGAAAAAGAAACAGCATAATATTGGACCCGAGCCAGATTCGAACTAGCGGCAATGCAAACAGGGCAGCGTCGATTCACGAAGTTTCCAACCAATCGGCCCTTTTTTTTTACTTTCTCACGTCACGTTTATTAACCGAATTTATATATAGGAACGGGCTATATACATCGACTGTTCAGAGCAGCCAGCTCGTGGCCAAAATGCACTAGCTAGACAGAGAATGTCACTATACACAATAAAAATAATCAAAATAGTGGCAAGGAAAGAGAGCACAACCATGGTAACCGACCCACTGGAAAGTTACTTACGTCGTAAATGTCCTTCAGTTGGAGCATCATATGGCTAAAATGTGTTTTGTTTGGGGAAAACAACAGGTTCAGAGTTGCGGTCCGACAAATGTGTTTTCCACGGTCTGTGCAGCCCAGTTGGAAAAATTATGTCACAGGGTTGGTTATCGTGTGGAGTCGCCAGTTGCACTCTGTGAATGCATTTCATGCTCACATCTGTTTTCGAAGAGGAGATTGAGTACCAATTTTCTTCTGACAAAGGTTGCACGCGCATGGGCGAACGCGTTTGTCGGGCATCTTGATGTAAGGGGGCCGTTGTAATGGGTAAGAAACAAAAAAAGTGAATTAACACGCAACACATCCAAGATGAACACGTAAGCTTTGCTTCAAGTTGCCTTAAGGAGCAGCCATGCTCATACAGCTAGCAAACATCGACATCTTTGGGAATTCAGTAAGTTTGACCCAACACAGCGACACAATACTACAACTCTCTCTCTCTCTTTCTCTAGCTATATCTTCATGAAATGTGTTAAAAATGAAAATGCGCTTCAACTCTATTCTTAATGCTTAATTAATTTGTACGTGCCGTAACAATTCTGTGGGTTGCGAGGGACACCGTCTGTTGGAGGGTACCACATCCATTTCGAACACCTGGGGATCTTCAGCGCACATTGCAATCTCAGTAAACGGCACGTGTCTCTGAACTTCTCTTCCATTGAAACGCGGCCCGTTCATGTTAAACGCGTGGGCAACTGTACACATTAGTGTCGCTCGGCCGGCTAAACGAGCTCTGCGGCGCTGCGGCCTACCGGGTCCTTGGCGCTTTGCTTCACAAGCCGGCGCGCGCAGGCAGGTGACGAAGGGCGGCGTTGTTGAAGGCTGTCTCCCGCGCGGAGGTATGCGCACATGCATAGCGGCTGCGGGCAGCGCGATCCACGGGAAGGACGCCTCGTCGACGACCTCGCCGAGAACGCGCGCGTACGCCCTTTCATTACGCGGCACACGCTCCTTGGCGCTAATGGACTCCTCTGCCCGCGTCCGGCAGCGCATGTCGCTCACGGTACTACATATGTATGCATAAGCACCAGTCAGCATGTCCCGTCACGCGCGCTCAGGGAAGTCAACTGATTTCTCAATTCCTTCTTTCTTAAAGCAGCTGGAGACGAGCCCGGCCAGACAGTGGCTCTCAAGGGATGCTAATTAAGGCTCAGGCGTAGTAGCCTGTGCATACATATTTTTCGGAATGCAAGAGGTTTTGTTTTCCAAAAGTAGCGCATCAGTCCTAAAGATGCCTTCAGTTCACGTTTTACATGGCTTCGAAGTTTCAGATTACCTGCAGAATACTCAGCTTTAAAAGCGGTCGCTTTCCTTCACACGAAACTGATAGCATCAATTAGGAGTTAATTTGAACCAGTAATGCTTGGGGCGGAAAGTACTGTGTGCATACGGGTGAAATATTTGCCTAAATTTGCGAATGCTGCATTTGTATCCAGTAGCCAGTAACTGATCACGTTATTTTTTAAAAAAAGGGACGAAGGCAGGCTGTACAAAAGGTAGCATATGCACCGTATTAAAGGACGGAATATGCTTAAGTAAAAACTTCACTCTTTTTTTATTTGGTTAGCCTAGCGGTTGTGGGTAATAGATGCTCGGGGCATAAAGCAGCGCGCAAGAATGAAAGGGCCGAGGAGCGCAGGATAAGATGGAGAGCATATACACCCTCAAAATGTGTTCCATACATTGAAAACAGAAAGCCAAACGTGTGCATTCACTGTGCACAAAAGACCGTTTAGCCAAGCTAACTGATGAACCCCACATAGTACAAAGCTTATCACACACAGGCAGGCTGGGAGTCTTGTAAAAGTTTTCTATCATGAAACGTTATTTCGTAAGCGCTGCTGAACCATCAAATGCAGTTGGAGATGGGTCGCATGCACGCACACAGATTGAACACGTGTGCACACTGCTTATGCCAATTGTGCTGTATACTGCTGTAGTCGGATACAACTCAAGAACGAAGTGGCAGATGCCCCCAAAGGAGATCCCCCAGCCAATGTCATCGATCAATTTTCGTGACGCCGTGGTTAATCCAGTTAAGCCGTGGTCACTCCCCTTTCATCTGCCACCTTTGCGATTTCACGCTAGCAGGTCCAAGGGGATGGGTCTAGGGGGAGAATCAGTGGACGCCATTGGCCGAAGGGGATTCTTTGAGGGGCGCTTTCCACTTCGTTTTGAGAAATATATCCGACTGTAGAAGCCTCAAGGGTCTCGGTTGGAGCCAGAATAATTCTATTGTATATCAGCATGTCCAAATGGTTGTTTTAGGGCTATCTACGGCACTCCGAGGCACTCCAATTAATGTAGAGCTTCTAAACTTCTTTAGCAATAACGTTCTGCGGTTCACTGCCTTCATCGCCGAATCCTACCAGCATTCTTTATGTCAGTATGTTACCAATCTAGGAACACAATAACGTACTTCCATCACACTAGCAAAAGCCACTATACCTAGGGAACAGTCTCTATGTAGTGCGAATAGCACTTGAAAAAGCTTTCACGTTGTACAGGTGCGAGCATAAGTAAACGGAGCACGCTATTCTGTTGTTGGTGGAATCACGCCTGTCCCGAGGAAATCGCAGCATTGTGTCTTCACCAGAGATTACGTGCAAGAAGCGTTAAAACAACGTATTGTGCTTCGTTTCTTCTGTCCACACCTGTACGTACCATCTTTGCCAAAAGTAACCAGGCTGATCTTGCAGTTTGTCACGCTAGCATGAGAGTGATGATCATCCAGAGGAGGACAACGATGGCGCAGGCTCACGTCACGCAGGTAATTCTCGCAGCCAAAGAGAGCTGGCGACCCCAGCGTACGTCGCCGCGATGCCAGTCCACAGTTTCCGTGGTCAAATCCTGTTTACTTTTGATAAAGATTGTACGTGCTCCCACGAAACCAACGCCCACCTTTAACAGTCGACTTGGACTAAGGCATCCATATGCATCTGCAGCGGTATCGCTTATGCTTATGTTTCGAAATTATTAGATAAATGACGGACAAACATTATGCCTTTCTTCAGTTTCTTTTATCGCATGTTAAGAGGTTGCGCGGATGGCGTGCTTGAGATGCAGCTTGTCTGGTGCCAAGATTGATGACGACAGTGCGGATGGCGTGCTTGAGATGCAGCTTGTCTGGTGCCAAGATTGATGACGACAGTTGACTTGTGTATCCGAGAAAAAAAATCTAGTTAATAGTGCGCTACTAGACAGCAGCACGTACGTGGTCAGAATGACGTTCATTGCGGGTTCCTGTTTGCCATCGAGTGGTATCTCGTCGCTCTTGGCATCCATCAGGAGAAAAACGTTGCTCAGCGCGAGTGAATATGGAACTTGCTGTGAAACGCGACGATACACAGTTTCGACTACACGTTGCTTATTCCAGGCGTGCTAAATAAGCCCAAGCGTGTGAGCTAACAGTCTGTAAACTTTTCATTTATTTTTTCAATACTACTGCTGCTATTGGAAGTATTCATACGAGCATGCACGCGCGAGATGTCGCAGGTGCCCTAGACTAACGCTACCAGCTGGCGAAAAAGTCACTATTCGTGCCACCACGGTCAAGGCAGTAACTGAAGTATAAGTTGACGGCTTTTTGTTTGCTTGCTTGCTTGCTTGCTTGTTCAAGCTGGTGCACTTGTGAGCAACACGCTCTCTGCTTGTTTAGAAGCTGCGGATGCACATCTAGCCCTTCATTTGCATTACACCTGCGACCGATATGTCATAGCCATGGCAGCTTCTCGCCGCACCAAATTTTTACTGTTTATCTATCAGCTGCATGTATTCGTCTTGTCGCCGGTATTAACTGCCTTGTTTTATTTCTTTCCAGTTGTCGCCGCCACGTCGGCCCCACCACCGCTTGGCAACTTCCAAGCGCTGCAAGCGTCGGAAAGCTCGGAGGGAGCCAACTCCGTGCCAAGAGAGGACGCCGACGCCAGAGTCAAAGTCGAGCGGCTACAGGACAACAGCACTGAGATCGAACAGGAGACGAGAAATTCCAGTGAAAATCGTCGAGTCGATGACAAGTCCAAGAGCGAAACACCGACAACCACACCAGTGGACAAAGATGAGCCCTTGCGGCGACCAGATGTCGACGCAGAAGACGTCACCATCTTAGATTACGACTCGAGTCCAGCAGCACTGGGTCCCACCTCCTCAGAAGAGTCCCGCATGGAAGCACTCCGAGCGATGGAGTCGGTGACGATCCGCCCAGATGATGACCTCGCCGAGAGAAAGGATCAACAGCAGCAAGGATTCACTAAGGAAAATTCGGGCACCTTGGTCGCGCGTGGGCCCGAACCCGACAGAAGTGAGTCGCACGTTAGCTACCGTGTAAAGAAAGACCTTTCCGCCGCTAATAGGGAATGGATTCGGGCGCGTGATTCGGGAAAGCCACCATTGCGAAATCAGCATTGAAGTGGACCGAGAGGGACGTGAAGGAGGTTCTGGTGTTACTTTTGCGGTAGCCGGCTGCGCAAACCCTAATTGTCGTCCTTAGTCCTAAGTCTTATTTTCAGCACTGCAAAAGCCTCTGTCTGGGTTCAGTAAAGATAGGCGACTAGGAGTAAAGATATACAGATACATGATGCAAGCGTACACTCTTCAATACATGTACCAGTAAACATGTCAAGTAGCTGCGTCAGCCTGAAGCGACGCCTGCGGCGTTCTTCGTCGGTTCTTTATATTTTATCTGAATATTGTTATTCAACTTCGAGATGCTCGCAGCAATCGTTCTGGAACAAGAGCATCACGCTCAAAAGCTACGATTTCGCCCGCCTGCCCACTGCGACTCGCTAAGGGTTGCCAAGGGTGGACTACCACGTAGCTGCGTGCGCTAACTCTCGGCGATGCGGTTTTTTAGCGTTGCCTCCTTCAAATGAGAGCGGAAGACTTCGCTATTTCCTCCTCGAACGCGAAACGTCCGCCCTTGGCAACGTAAAACGCGAACATTTCTGCACCAAGTAACTGATGCCCTGTACGAAGTACGGAATGATTTCCCAAGAAATCATTGCCATTTAAACCAAAACGGGGGGAGGTAATCTCGCCTTGCGCAGTGTACAGCCTCGACCATAAAATATGAAGCACGCTTCGGCGCTCGACCTCCTCTCGCGGCTTATCTAATGAAAATTAGGAGGTGTTTAATGCATATGTTAGCACATACAGCTTAAGCTTTGGCTTATATGGTCAAAAAATCTTCATAATTTCTCTATAGAATGTGTGCGAAAAGTTCGAACACCGAAGTATGCTTTGTATTTTTTTGGTCGCACACGTATACAGATGTCCAGAGAAGCTTTGCGAACGCGGAAACTACAGAAAATATGAATTGTTTGACTTCGTATAAGCACGCAGCCACAAAATGAAGGGCGTACTCTACACCACTCTACGCTACCTGTCCAATGTATTCATCAATATCAGGCCATCATTCCAGGAAGCATGAAAATTAAACTCTTTCGTGGCTTCTGAGTTCCAAAAGCTTTTGGGGCACATGTATATATCTCAGAGGTCAAGAGGGCACTTGACGTTCGTGCGGAGCTTTTGAATATTTTCTAGACGACTTCGCGAGTGTCCAGAGTTGTCTCCGAAGCTGGCCTTGAGTCGATCTCCTTGCGCTTCATTCAGTAAGAAAAACCACATTTACAGCATCTAGACACCGCTAGAGTGCAAAGGGACCTTCACCGGACTGCTCGGGACTGTTCGAAGGGTTTCTGAGAAGTTTCAATATGCACGTGCCGCACATACGTAACGTCCGTTCTTATGCATCAATGTTTAGGGACCGTTATTTGCAGCGATTCATTACCCGGTTCATTTTTTTACTCGTGTATCATTGGCTGCTTTGATAATCAGCACGCTAAGTCGCTCGCTGGCTCTAGTGTAAAAGGTGGCGCTCACAAATGGTGAAGGGCTAAAAGAATGAAACGGGGAGAGAAGAAGGCTTGCAAAATGTGGCCCCAGTTTTTGTAGACTTTCCCGTGGGGAACATCCTCACCGGAGAACGATGGCGTACGCAGGCCGGCGTCCCGAGTACGACATTGAGAGCCCGGCCAGCGGTGGCACGAACGTCTACATCGTGGCCATCGTGGGAGTGGTGCCCGCGGCTGGCGCGGTTATCTGGTGCGTCCGCAAGATGATCGCCAAGAACCAGGAGGTCAGTGCAGGCTCGCCACTGAGGGTGCAGCTGGTGTGTACGTGAATTCCACGTCGTTACTCAAGCACACTATTGTCTTGCGCACTGTTCAAGAAAAAAAATGCATCCAAAAATGGGATGTCTCTACTGCTTTAAACTCATCTCTTGAGTCACTCAACAGCGCAACGACTTCACCAAACCGCGATTAGGCATTGTCCTGTTAAGTAACAGCACTCTGTAATCATAGACCGCTTATTTGATATCTGTACACCGACAAGATACGGAACACTCGACGGCGTAGGAAACCGAATCTATTTTTCTTATAATTTTTGCGCTAATTATACAACAAAGTCGGCTAAAATACAAAACCTTCCGCTCATTGCCGTGGGATGCTGCCCAGCATCTCCGCCACGCATTGTGATTGCCGACATTATTAGCGCTAATATGGCGCCCAAATTGAGCCGTACAGGGCATTCTACGCGTGGACAGTTTAGGTTTTGCTGGATTATGTAAGCACGCGAGTCAGTTGCAGAGTAAATAGCATGCTGTTTTTTTCCTCCCTCGAAAAAAGTAATTTTGCTTCCCATACCATAAATAGCTTTAACTTTTTACATCTTGCCCAGCAGTGACGTGCCTGCCACATATACCTGTTCCTTCTTTTTTAATCTCCCGAGTCTTTTTTTTTTATTTTTCCCCTTTGTCAATTATTCGTATTACATTTCTTGACGTCCTTACAGGACGCCGACGATTCCTTTACATTGTTTTACGGCTGTATTGTGGCAAAGAACATAAGACACCACGGAAATTTTGCGTGCCTGGCTCTGCGCATAATTAAAGAGACGCTGTGATCCTTCATTTCAACGTCTATGTTATCGCGATCAAACCTGTTCAAACTTGTCGTTTTGTTCATGCGTTACCATTGCGCAGTGCTACATCGCGACAGCAATGAACGCACTCTAGCGCGTGAACCTATGCTATCGTTGTTCTCTTAGTACATTTGTTCCTCGAAAGGTTGTGACATGCGCGCAATCCTTGCATCCGAAAATCGCTGCTCTATGGGGAACTTGCGCTGAAGTTTGCGGTGCCGATTGCAGCGCCATAACACACTGCCTAGCGAGAAGAGCAATCAGTTTTGGGTAGTACTGGATGAATGGATGGGTACGGCTTAACCCTTTAAATCGGGCGGTGGCTCAAGCCACCTAGCCATGACATGAAATTTTACTCTTCTCTTGATTTTAGCCACCAATCAGGTAACCTTGGTTATTTCTATCCGCTTAAAATCTACTTTCCCTTCACTGTCCTTAAACCTCAATGCCTTGGATGAATCAGCCCCGCTGCTTTCCACTGTAGGGTGAAGCCCTTTACAGAAACGTATCAAGTGTTCAGCCATTTCCTCCTCCTCTCCGCCCGCAACGCACAACGTGTCTATCTCGTGGTACCTGACTCTATATGTCTTAGTACGCAAAACTCCCGTCCTGGCCTCAAACAACAAAGAGCTTCCCCGACAATTATCATAGATATTTTCTTTGGCAATTTCCTGCTTAAAAATCCTGTATGTTCCCAGTGCTGATTTCGTCAGCATCCCTGTTTTCCACAGCGCTCTCTCTGTTTCTTTAATCTTTTTCTTAAGCGATAATTGCTGATTTTCCTCCCTACTGCTGTCCAGTACTATTAGTACTTTTCAGCGCCACCTTCAGGCGCTTATTTGCGTGAGCCTCCGCGCTCTGTCGAAGGCGCACGCACCGTGCGTCAGTTATCTGGGCTACGCCGATAGAAGCTAGGCAATGAATGCTGTCAGCCAAACACGGGTATCTAATCGCGCAGAATGTGTTTTCGTGTTTGCAGCGGCCCAAGCGGCTGACAAAAGCAGTTTTGAGTCACCGAATGGAACAATTGCAGTGCCTCCTTGGCAGCACAGGTTCCCCATAGGGATTCAAACGGAGTCGTTAATAGCCGAGTTTTTGTTTCCACTGTGGTTCTCTTAGATCCGTCAGAGCTGCGTGGGCGGCAACATGTTGTGGCCGGTCTGTGCCGTGTACATGTGATTTGGTTGCACAACGCGGTGTGCGCTCACTCGGCTGAGACGCAATTCGCCTTGCAGAACAAGGAAAGAGCGGAGGTGCCTGCAACAGGCGACGAAGACAAGCAGACGCCGGCGCAGGATCCACCAACGAAGTACAGCTACATCCAAGATGCCTACAACAAGATGTACGCGAAGACCATCAGCGAACTCATGCCCACGGTCAGTGCGCTATACACATGCGCACATAACACGCACTACCAGTCCTGATGCGTATCTCAAAGTATAAAGCATGCGAATCGTTTTATTTTGTTTTTCGTCAAGTCATGTAAATGAAACTATGCGCTCCTAACATTGGTACTGCTGTATCGACGAGTCGCTTGTGATATGTAGAAGGTCACGAGGAGCTCATTTTCAGTATTCTGCTTCAATCGCCCACTAAGCTCTTTCACGGTCATCGGTTAGTATATCGACAGCAATAGCGGCGCAAAAACCGTATGCGCTCAGTAATGGGTAGAGAATAGAAAATTTTTCACAGTTCTACAATCCCCCTTTCCCTGCCACAGATTTGGAAGGTATAGCCGGCCGCTGCCTGGCGCTCCCAGCATGACAATCGTGTCTGTGGCGTCCTGCGTATCTGCCTTCGCAACGTCGTTATTATAAATGACAAGATAAATTTCTGCGGAATTGGCAGATCCACCTTCAGTGATACCGGGAACAAACATTCAGAAAAAACAGGAGCATTGGTTTTTGTAACTTGTTTTAAGCAGCACCTTGCATATGTGTATGCAAGTCCTAGAGGAGAGCCTAGACGCCTTTGAAGGCCGCCGCTCTATGGCATTCCCTGCAAATTTTTGTGCTCGCTGTTCTGGCAGCATTGGGCCAGGCGGCCGTATTCCTTCCAAGCCCGGTGGTATGGATAAAAGGAATGCGGTACTCAGGAAATTTCTTCTACAGCCTTCTCAGTTCAGTGTATTGAGTTTCAAGAAACAAATGATCCTCCTGGCAATTATGTACAGCTGAGGGCGGTGACACTATGTATAAGAAGAATGCAACTTACGCAAGCTGACTAGAACTGCTCACAAAAAGGTAACGGATATGCAATTTCCCGTGTTGAGCCACTGCCCCGTCCTAGAGAGTTTGCGCTGGCTTCAAAACACGCCGTTAAGCAGAGGAATTAAGGTTAAAATGGATACAGAAGTTGATAAAGGGTCTTCCTTAAATGTTGATTGAAAGCCTGCGACCAAATTTAACGCATAGGCCAACGTTCCCAAGAACATGCTTTTCTGTCGTGCCTATTTTCTCTTTGGCAGACTAATGTGAACCTTTGAATTTATCATAAATACCACATTAGTCTATATGCCGTTTTTGCACCCCGAGCACGTTGTTCTTTTTTCTACATATATTTTTTGCTTATTCATACTGTTTTAGAATTGGTTGTTCTATCTGCTACTATCTGCTACAATATGTCGCTTAAAGTCTTGCTACAGTGCTGATTTCATGCTGTTCGTTCAGTGTTCATCTATGCTTATTTATGTTTCAGTGGATGTAATTCTACGTGTAATCCCAAACTACTGGCAGTTAATCAGAAATTCATCTTTAATTTAGCTGCTTGAGCAGCTTTTACAAGGAGACCGTGAAAATAGAAGTGAAGTCAAATTGAATTATATTTAATTACCCATTCAGTTTACAAATCAATCACATTTCATGTCACCAGCCGCAGCCTGCGATGGATCTCTACGTCCCACGAACAGAGATTGTCAGGAGCTCGCGTGTTTCCACGTCTCTCCCAGCCATAATAACGGTGCGCCACCGCAACATTGCAACTCATTTGACGGCTGTCTGCAGTTAACTGAGAGCACGTACTTCGTTACGTCAGCGCAGCATATTAAATCGGCGCGGCAATACCGATCTGTTTCTGGAAACAGCCAGCGGTAACAGCAGCATCATCAGCTCATCATGATCTGTCTATAATGACTATTTGAGATAGCTGCCGACTCGCGTCGTCAGTGTCTGAAGGCGTTCCAGAGCACGCGATGCAGGCTTCCGCTTTTCAAGGGTGCAGCTGCGCGGGTACAGCGCGGCTGTCGAAGCGCCACCTTGCAGCAGCCTAAAGCTGTGAATACCCCACCGCCTCTCTCGAAAGTGACGCCAGGCCTTTCCGTGTCCATGATGCAGAGTTCGGCGCCGCCCCGGGCCAGCGCTCCGGTGGCTGGGAGCCCGGACGAGCTTCCCCGCGACGGCGTGCGGCTGGAGCGAGTGCTGGGCGAGGGCAACTTCGGCCGTGTCTGGAAAGGCACGGCGTACGGCCTCAACGGCTCCAAAAGGGCCACGCCGGTTGCCGTCAAGACGCTCAAAGGTTGGAGACGCTCTTCTATCCACTGCCGCTTTCCCGATGTTCTCCGAAGCACTACTCAGCATTCCAAGCTTCATTTACCCGTTGCGAGGTGGTTTTTAAAGGGCAACTAAGCGCCGGTTATGAAAAACTGATTGATAATATGTGACGATTCCCCAAGGCAGCAGACGGGAAGGACACCGTAGGCGCCTTCTCAGCGGCAACCAGCTGCACGGAGAAAAATGGAGAGGGAAAAGATTATAAACGCTCCCCCGCTTTTCAAGGAGAGGAGACAGTCTGACTTCCGCCAGCAACGTGTACTGTCGGTTTACGAGGCGCCTCTTCCAGCGCCCACCTCAGGGCACGTCGGTGACCCGTTTCGACATTCGCTTCCAAGCTCGCCCCCTTACAATACTATAACATAATAGTCTTCAGCCGCCTGCGAGTAATTTTTTTCTTGCTTTGCCATCAGGATAAGCAAAGTAAATTTCAAATTGTGGTGTTTAACGTCCCGAAGCGACATGGTGAGGAGGGACGCCGTAGTGGAGGGCCGCGGATTAGTTTAGACCTCCTGGGGTTTAACGTACGCTGACACCGCACAGCATACGACTGTTTTTGTATTTTGCCTTCGTCAAAGTACGGCCGCCGTGGCCGGGATCGAACCCGCCAACTTGGAATCAGCAGCCGAACGCCAAAGCCACTGAGCCACCCGGCATTGACTTAGCGCAAAGTGTGGGAAGCAAAGTCTAGGAAGTGGCAGAAAATTAAAATACCGGACTGACATGGCCGCTTACACATCGTAATTTTAATGAGTTAACATGAAAAAGTGTCCGGTATCCGGCGGCGTTGCGAACAGGTTCCACCTGCCATGATTGGCAAGGAGCAAAGTGCGGAGAGAGAAATCCCTCTTCTCTATCTAGTTATCTTTATTTATTATTTATTTACACATACTGTCAATCCACTGGGGATTTTAACAAGAAGGGCATTTAGTACAAAACATATGAAGGAAAAAAAGCACAACAGCGTTCAAAAATGCCCGATACACAGAGTGTACACCAAGAGGGAACATGAAGGTAATAGATGACGAGTATACTGCCGCGCTCAACTAAGCTTCATTAGCACACTAATACCGGGAAGACATAACTCATCATAAAACACGAGCCCATTCGATAGATTAATCATAAGTGTATGTCAGCACCACAGAAAGCAAAGAAAGTAGTAGGTAAAAAGATAAAGCAATAATCAGGAAACGACTAATACAGGGTGACACTTGAAATCTGAAATTATGAGCGAAGGTGATTTTCTATACCAGCTTTGCGAAACTGTCGAGTGATGCGCTGCTTGTAATGGAATGTTTAAGGCTATTCCATTCTTTTACTGTATGTATAAAAAGGAGTAATTCAAGCAGTCGGTATGGAATGAGTACTTTTTAGGGCAAAGGAGGGAGAGGCCGGAAGGTGGCTGCCCTGGCACGGAAAGAGCCCCCCCCCAAAAAAAAAATTACTTTAATATTGATAATGACTATTAACGGCAACAAATGACTCAGGAAAAATGAAAGTGGCTAAGAACGGCTTAGCAAAAATGAAAATTACTGCGAATGACTCAGCAAAGAGCACAGCAAAGTTTCTCAGCAGTTTACTCAGCAAAGTTGAGCAAATAACATTTAACGAGGAAAGAAATAGATAGCAGGGTATAAAAAAAATATGAAGAGAAGGCAAGATGTAGAAAATAAGCAAGTAAAATACAGGATAAGACCTAACCCTGACGCATTGTCATAGCATAATAATAATCAAGCGCACCCTTTTTGTTTTTTTGTTTTTTGACCGGCACGCGGGCACTGTATACCCAGTGAAAAATTGGACGACACAGGAAATGCTGGCCGTTCCCAATTCGTTCTTATGTGTGAACAGCTTTGTGAAATATTCTGTGCTTTTCACTCAGCGCATACTTCGCACGTACGAAGTCACCTTCTTTCTTTGTCTCTCTGATCATTGGTTATTCGAGAGATGCCAAGCGACTTATTCTAAGAATCGCTCACTAGGGGCCGGCCCGTAAGGGCTTGTTGTTCTGACAAAGAGTTCGTGGTGAGCCATCATTTCAGGTTGGAGTCAAGGGGTGCGGTGGAAATGTGGATTCTAGTGCGGCATTTCGATGCAACAATGTGTTCGCTGCGCTAAATAGTAACGCGGAATAGACGCTTTATAGAGGTCTGAGTGAAATGATTGAAATGCTTTCCTGCTCAAACGTCCGAACGCGCGGAGTTCCTTCTCTTGAAGTGCTCGTTTGGCACGAAGGGTTGGGCAGTGAAAAGCGGCTATTCTCACTAGGGACGCCGAATAAAGAGCCAGCGTTAGCTTGCACAATGTGCCACAGGTTTTGAGACACCGGGTTTATAGGTATATGAGCGGCCACGCGAACGTCGCCGGCGAGGCAGTAGGAATTCTGCATTGAAGGCTGGTGACTTCACCGACGCTCGGGGCCAATGGTTTAGCTATTTAACCGAAAAATAGCCTTGAGTGAATTCGTCTGGAACGGTTAATGCCAGAAAACCTAAGCCCCGCAGTGCAAGCCATTATTTGTGAGAATTATGTGCCAAACAGAGCTAGCACTGTCGGATGATGGGAGATGTGCACACAAGTCCCTCACATGTGTAAATTTTAGCGCTGATTAAATGAGGTATGAGCAAAATTCGGCCTACAAGCTTCTCTGCGTTGCGTTACTCAAATTCCGAGGTAGCATCCTGCTTTGGAAAGAAGTTCAATTTCACACCATTGTCTGCTTCACACACGAATAGCACGAGAGGAGCTCAATCGGCTATAGTAATCCAATCACAAAACATTTTTTTCTCTCATTGCAACGAAGAAGGTATAGAATTCGGTTAGTAAAAGCAATGCATGGTGTAGTGGCCTGTATTTAATTTCAATCAAGTAGTTTCAAGCTTCACGAAAAGCTGCCTTAAACTATTTGAATTTAACCTAAAAAAAAAAACAATTCATGCACCAAGCGAACCAAATCTCGCAAGCGAGCTTTGCCACTAACTACACGCCCTTTTTATAATGGCAGTGTGCTGCACGGAGAAGCTCGCTTGTAGGACTTCCCGTTTATGATTTATTCTCTGTCTCAAAAAAATTGTGGCAGCGCTGTGGAACACATAGCCAGCGTGAGCAAACCAGCTGCCGATTTCTCAAAAACTTTCGCAAGTTAGGACGAGTCTCTGATTGACTGCGGCTTTGGCTGTCGTGTTCCGGCCTGTCTATCAGGATTTTTGAAGTAATGCACGCGCAGGCCAGCCAAGAATTGTTAACGCGGGTGACAAACTTTGAAGACACTGTCCTTGATTTCGTGACGCGTGTATGCAGCTTTTACAACATTGCCACCTTTAAGGGCGACAGAGTGTACGGCCCACCTTCTCTGCCCAGTCCTTCATCAACCCTATTTTCCCCCTTTTATCCTCTGTCACATCTTCTATTCTCTATTTGTGCTCATTGGCGCTGTACAATCTCCTTGAGCTCTAAGTCACACCATTATCACTCAGCTTCCAGAGCACAACTCCGGAATTTTATTGAGAGGCGAGCTTCTCCACGCTACATGACTGCTTCACAAGTTACAGTCTGACCATGCGGAGAAGCTCGCTACGAAATTTTGAAATAGCAAACAGTGCTTTCTTTAACCTCTGCCGCTTTATCGCCTTAATTCTTCGGTTACTGTATCATAACTTCAGAGCAATGAACTAATGCTCAAATACTGGACCATGAAAACGAATATCTGGTTAAGAAAGACAAGATCAAGGGAACACGCACATGTACAACAGCTCTTCCTAAATTGTGCGCGTGTGTCCTCTTTTCTCGTTTCCTTTTGCCTGATAGCGCCCACACCATTTTATACGGACTGGTTAGAGTGGCCCGAAGCGAGTGGTTTTATTTGCTTTCGTGCCTCAGACCAGCGCTCGAAAGGTTAATAAATTCATCGATAAGCGCTATCTTACCACGACTTACATACTACAGATTCACAAAAATTTTGTCTATAACATTTCTGACAAAGCATGAATACTTAACAGGGCACTTCATAGGACGGCGGCTAGTTTACAGCTTCATGAAATGCACTGTCGGTCTTCGCCACACCTTCAAAATGCGGCTTCCATAACGGCAGCGGTGGTCTGCGGAAAGGCTCGCTTCAGCACAGTAATTAGAAGAGTTATAATAGAAAAAGGAAAAGAAAATATGTGGCTTTGACCAGGACATCAATAGTGGGAAGAAAAAAACGGAGCAGAGGCTGACAGCGAAGAGACAGGTGCAGCAGACGAGACGACAAGGTTAGATGTAGTATACCACGAGAACGTCCTTTACTCCCGAAGAAATTACCAACGCGTTCAAGGGGACTATCGCGTCGTTAAAGCAAGCGCACGAACAGTATCACATGCTTACTAAATAAAACCCACTTTACTCAAAACGAGGCTTCCACAGAATGGTTGCCAATTTCTCATATGTACAATGCCCGCAGAACCTGAAATGAAACAAAAAAGTAGCAAACTTGAAAAATGAACCAGCCTAAAGACGAGGACTGAGAATAGACGAGGCACACACGTCAGCTGGCGCCTCCATCTGACGTGTGTGCCTCGTCTGTTCTCAGCCCTCATCTTCTGGCTTGTTTATTTTTCACGACTATGTACCAACTAACCCAGATTTCAACTCTCCTGAAGTACCAAGCTGTTCGCCTTCTCCCATGGAGAAGTTGCCCCGGTAAATCTGTACTACGCCCACCCGCCCCATTTCCCTTTTATAACAGCGCACAGCCGAAAGCCCCCGTAGCCCAAGCCTTTCCCCGTCGCATGACTACACGCTCACCACCTTAGCAACGTGGCGAACATTCCCAGTAGTCCCCTCTTTGTATGTTCTTTTTTTAAGCACTTAAATAACTTCGCATGAAGGTAGCTCATCCTGTATAAACGTAGCTACATTGTCAACACCGCCCAGTGGCCATATATTTCCCACAGAATGTAAGAGGACTCACATTTACGGCTTGTACCTTTTCAAGATCAACTTACCCGACTTCCTAGTAATGGGAAGGTAGTGACCCAAACACGCTATGGTACGGCGCCGCACCCTTCCGGTGTACCATGTTTCTTCGCGTCAGTGCTGAAACGATGGCTGCGACTGGAGGGACTATGCAGTGCGCATCTCGCGTGCCCGCCCATCCATTATCCTTCTACTGCCTTCCCCTAACGGTGGCCTTCTTGCAGAGTACGCGAGCAACGAGGAGAAGCGTGACCTAGTGCGTGAGATGGGACTCATGCGGATGCTGGGCAAGCACCCTCACGTAGTCCGCTTTCTCGGATGCTGCACGCTGGATGGTGAGTACAAGGCAGGCACCTCTGTACTGGGCATGGTCCGCTTGAACGGCAGTCGCCCTACTTGCACTTCTTCCATGGTAGAATGACGAGTAACCGGAAGGTATCGCGACCAGAAGCGCTGCGTGCGATTTGTAGTGTCAACGTCAGTCGATAGGTTTGGCCTAGTCTAGATGCTGCCGCCAAATGCTATGGCTTCGGTATGTTATCAGATGTTCGCGTGGTGATACATTCAGCGCACAGTCATGTGAGACGACACTGTCGTCTTGTCACAGCCCGCCCCAACGGTCATGTTGCATTTTCTCCTCCTAACACCGGTAGGACCTGATCTGTATGGTCAAGAGGTTATGAGTAGAACTAACACGCAAAATTTGGTTCATGTTTGAGTGCGTGCGTACATGCGTGCGTACGTGCATGTGGGTAAATGATCCGAGAGGGGGGGGGGTTGATTGTGAATGATCTTAAACGTTTTATGCACTTCTTGCTGCACAATTGCGACATTCGATGCTTGCGACATTATGGCTAAACGCGATATACTGTATAATCAGATAACAGCTTTAGTGAAAACCATTGTATTTCCCTCTCGAGATTCTTTAGACTGTCGTTGTTGTTCTAAATAGTGGGATAATCTTCAATACAAAGCGTGCGACTGCCCGTCGCGGCCGTGCAGAGCCCCTGCTGCTCATCATGGAGCTGGTGTCGCGAGGCAAGCTGCAGTCGTTCCTGCGTGAGCATCGTTCTCGCGGCGCCTACTACAACGAGCCCGAGGACGACGGCAGTCTGGGACCACGAGACCTGGCCCAGTTCGCTTTGCAGGTGGCTCAGGGCATGGACTACATCCACAAGAACGGGGTGCGCACTCAAGACCCGAGCATACGAGCCTGAGTGTCATATGCTTGGTGCTTTTTTTAAATGTCTACATTGAACATGCCACATAATTAACCTACTTTATAAGTACTCCCGCTGTCACCTGCTGCGAGAAAACGGCCCCATGAATGCATCGTGAAAAGAAACCGAAGGTGGTTAAGTTGGTTCCCTATCACATGTTTCATCCACGTATCAGGCAGACTTGTAGCAAGCAGTTTTCTTTCACAATCGACAGACTCGCATAACCGAGAAAGCAAAGTTTTTTTGTTGTTTGATTTTTTACACCACTGCCTCAGCAGATTTCGTTTCACAGTGTCCAGGAAAAGCCCAGCTAAGTGGTTGTCTTCCGTATCCCATCGTCATCTCCTACCAAACATACCCTGAGAAGATGCAGCACATTCCGTGTACGCTTAATGTTTAGGGGGTTAGTAATTTTTTTGATGGTCCGTTGGGTTCTTCGGAAGGGTGCAGACCCTTCCAAACGTTGTTGTTCGGCGGTGATGAAGGGAGATGTTCAGATGAAGGTCAAAGGGAGAATATATTTACAGTATGTACAAGGGCAAACTGCGTTACAAGTTGAGTCACACAGACGGTCAAGTTGTAACTGACAAAGACAATTCTCACACAAGCCCTTACTCATCGACGCGAGGTTAGAGTCTAGGGTTGCAGATTTACGTGCCACTGCACGGAGCCTCTAGCTCAACTAGACAGGACTACCCTCCAATGATTTTACATGCAGTTTTAAAGCTTTTGCAAACAAAGAAATTAGGGCGGTCATATATCGAGGCCCGCCCTAAGCTTCGATAACCAATGGAGGTAGCCACAGCCCCTGAAGGTTGGACCCAACTTCGTGCCCGGGGCTTGGCTATAAAGAAGAAGAAACATATACAGAAAACATTTTGAAAACCCTCTCCCCGATGGGAGTTCTCGGCCTTAGCGCTTGATGCTTTTCCTTTCCCTGCCGCACCCGCGCGTCGCCTCTCAAAGGATGAAGCGTTTTTTTTTTTAGCTGAATGGCGGGACCACTGACCCACTGGCTCGCCGCAGGAATGAATGTTAGACGGCGGAGAACCGCGACGCTTCGGTGCCATCGAGAATACCAGAAAAAAGAAGAAAAAAAAGGCCCATCACGGAATGCGAGAAGGTTCGCATTCTGCCGCCTTGGGAATTCTGCCTGAGACCAAGCGGCGCCACGTGCTCGTTGTTCGCGCCTCGCATGCTTTCTTGGCGCCAGGTGTCCTCGGCCGTCACAGTGGTGCTGTGAAGCAGCCAGTGCTTCCCGCGCTTTTGCCACTGCTTGCGGGGGTAGGGGTGGGGGGGGGGGGGGGGGGGGGTCGTAGACCGGAGGCCCGCAGTGACCACAAGCTAAAGGAATAAAAAAAAGATATGCGCGTTGATGAAGCGCGGCCTTGCAGGGTTTAACGTCCCAAAACGACTCAGGTTATGAGGGACGCTGTAGTCAAGGGCTCCGGAAATTTCGACCGCCTGGGGTTCTTTAACGTGCACTGACATCGCACAGTGCACGGGCCTCTAGAATTTCGCCTCCCTCCGAATTCGACCACCGCTCCTGGGATTGAACCGGCGTCTTTAGGGTCAGCAGCTGAGCGTCATAACCACTGAGCCATTGCGGTGGCCTACACTTAATGTGACTGCTGCTGCATTTGTCTTTGTAAGCAGGTTTTCTCCTGCTAATAATGCATTGTTGGATGCGTAAAATCGAAGTTATCTGTCGCCACGATGTTCAGTTCTTTGCCCGACGAAATTTAGGAGAGCAGCCTAAAGAGAAAACAGCAATATGCTTTCCATGAGAAACATTCTTGGTGGTTTCGCGTTTATGAAAGGTTCTTCGGTCGCACCCGAGACAGCGAGCTGCGCGCGATAAGGACTGCACCGTGCGAACAAGCCGGCACAGCCTCCATACCGCGGTTTTATGGCGATCCCATTTAGGACAGCTGCATGCAACCGCGTCCATCGGATATCTGGCCGACCAATAAAGTCGCAGGGCGTATCGCCAGCAGGCCCGACCATGACCCTACGTCAGTGGCAGCGCCAGCCCGTCTTGCACTTGTGAATGGTGCCGCGCTTCGTTACCTAAGCTCCGGTTCCAAGTAGCCGACACGAAGTTAAAAGAGAACGCAACGCACGCCACGCGCTAGCCGTGTCAAGATCTCGCACGCTGCGGTCGCAGAGAATGCAGACCCAAGGGTCGCGAACTGTCAGCTGCCAAATGTCTGTGATCTGCACAGACGGCGGGATCGATGCCTCTATCTGGGTAGGTTATGCATAGCAGGAAGCAAGGCACAAAATAGAAAATTTATTTGCATAGAGATTGCGTAGCGGCTCGACCTCAGCTTCAAAAGAAGCTGTTCGTCTGTTCCTGTTCCTACCCGAGCTTTGCATTCGACAGCGTGCAGTTGCTCTCTAGCACATGATTAGACGTTCAGTCATTGTTGTAATGTCACTGCGCGTTTTCACATGTGCAGGGTCAGCCACATAAAATTAGCCTGCCTCCGTAAATAGTATAAGTCGCAAGAGCAAATAGGTTGCTTATATACACTTACCCACCATAGACAACAAATGCTAAAAGTGAACCTTGTTCACATGAATGCCCGTTTGGTCACGACAGAGCAGTTTGACGTAGCATGTTCATGCGCCACCTTCGCAAGTGTCCCCTCGTCATTTCTCGCATCTTGGCGGAGTGAGCATGCCAGCTGGGAACTTTCCCGCGCTCCGCAGTTGCTGTTGCGCACCGTCGTACGGCAACGACAGTTCAAGCAGTGCTATTTACATGCCATAAACGAGGCTTCCGAAACACGCAGATCATCCACCGAGACCTGGCGGCCCGGAACGTACTGGTGGACGAACACGGTCGGTGCAAGGTGGCTGACTTCGGCCTCTCCCGCAGCATCCGGGATTCCGAGACGGACGTCTACCAGCAGAAGTCCAAGGTACACTGGAGTATGCATGGGCCTAAGCGTTGATAAACATGCCTAATTCTATTACTGCACTGGTATTCTCTTCGACTCATGTAAAAAAGGGCCAGGAGTCTGTTCTGGCAGTTCGACTTTATCCAAGCAGTGCTGGAGGGCGTTTCGCGATTAGATGTCTTTTCTTGCCTTTCTACTTGCGCTGCATGCATTTTTTTCAGAAAACTGCGACCTGTGGTTATCTTTGGGAAAAAAGTGAAATAATAGTATGGGGTGCTCACAGGTGGGATTAAAAACCGCCGTTAATACTCTGAATCTTTTTTTAGTAATGCACTGTAACCTTACATTCTACCTATACTTTACCAATGGACAGCGCATGTGCTCTAAAAGCAAAGTGTTGTAGTCTTTGGCGGGGCAGAAAAAAAAATCGTTTTCGTGGTGCTCTCCAGGAGTAGATGCATCTGCACCGCTGGACTCACAGAAGCCTCAAGTTAGAGCTTCCTATATGTACTCGATGTTTCCCAACATGCGTACCTAAAGCACAATTAAAGCAAAAAAGATACATATCCAGCGTACTCTGTGAATCGTGCATTTCAGCAGCTAAGGCGCTGCCGCAGTGGAGCAAGCCGTTCCTTACGTACGTTGCAACGAAAACATGACAAATTCACGCTTAACGTACGTGGCCACAAGCAGTTCGGGTCTCCAGGCAAATTTACTCAGGAGCGATCCAAGACACTACGAATAAATGGCTGTGGTTTAGCTCTTGCTAAACCTGGAGTGGCGCGATAGCTACATCTGCCCAAGTGGAACTAGCTGAGTCGAATTGCAGTCAGTCTTTCGCTGCTCCGTTTCGCTGGGCGTTCCTTCTTCATCTTCGTCACATTTGACACGGCGCATGCGCACAGCTGTTTGTTGCAGCTTTTGCGCGCCGCGCCGCCGGCAGCAGCGGCTGCTCCACACCACGTGACCAGCCACATCACCTGACAAACGGCCACACCACGTGATCAACCCACGTGACCAACGGCGCCGCTACAAAACGGCGCCGCTAGCTATCGCTACAAAAGTTACCTGGCTCTGACGAAGACGAAAATGTTTAATGTTTCGTGACCATTTTGCACTGTCGCCAGAGATCAGTGACGGTGAGTCTGTTTTTATGCGCGATCCGGCTGGTCCTCGAGTACCGCGCAAGGTAGCGGGCGACACTTTACACACTGCTACGAGTGTGCTGCGCACAGCGCTCTACATTTCGTGGCTGCCACGCGGCCCAGACATGGCCGCACAGCAAAGGCAGGTGAGCTAGTTCCACTCTGCCTGATGTAGCTATCGCGTCACTGCAGGTTTAACAAGAGCTAAACCACAGCCATTTTTGCTATTATTACTATTACGAACACATTTTCATTCTCTAGTCTGCCTTCAAGCAGATGTTTCCCGGCAAAATGATGGGAGCAAACAGCGTCGCTATAGTTTCCGTCGGTATTCTGCAGTGTGATTACACTCGGTTAGGTTTTAATACACTTTCACTCGTCAAGATGCCGTTGCAGAAGGTGCCACTTAAACTTTTCCTTTCTTTTCTTCCCTCTATTTTCCCTCGTTACCCTCATCGGTGGGCTTGGAAAGGGTGCGCTGCCCGTGCGGTGGATGGCTCCGGAGTGCTTGTACCTGCAGGTGTTCACAACCAAGTCGGACGTCTGGGCCTTCGGTATCCTGATGTGGGAAATCGTCACTTTAGGTAACGCATGCAAGCGCTATGTATCGGCCGAACTCAGCAACCATGCAATGCCCCACTTAACACCATGTAGTGCCATACTCAGTCAGTGCATTGGCTTCATCGCAAGAACTACTTTTCTCTCTCTAAGCCGTGTCTCCCTGTATTGGTGCTACAGATGCGGTAGCTGATGCACGCTTGTGCTGTGTCCTTGTACGGAATTCCTTAGTCGCGACCGCTGACAACGTCTTGCTCAGCGCCAGCCCTGCTACTGCCGCTGAGAAACGGCAAGACAGCTGGAGCCTTTCGGACACCTCACACAGCGTTAAATTACAGTGCCACCATATACAGGGAATGTCAACAAAGTAGATAGGCATTTTAAAGAAGCTAGGCGTTCGAAACAGTTTTATAACAGCGCAATATAACTCCTATTATGCTGCTCGTGCAATAGACGCGCGAAAACGGTGAGATTAGAACTAATGAAGTCTAAATTTTTCAGCCTCTTATGACCAAAATGACAAAACTTCAGATGAGTCAATCCCTGTTCAGGTCAGCGAACAGCGATTCGCGTTCAGCGACCCCTGCACAACACACTCTCTGGCTTACGGAAAGGGCGTAGAGCTTCGGCACCGCACGAGCTACATGGGCAGAACAATGTATAACTCATTACAATATTGCAGAAGGGGTACGACAAATCACTGAGCTTCCGCCCGCCGTGCATACATGTAAGCGTTCGGGACAGATAACAAAGGGGGTTACTAAAAGAACGCTTGCATCGTGTGTAACGTTTACACCCACTGCCTCTTCCGTCTAGGGAAATTCATCAACGTTTCCGAGAGAATCACTTATGAGCGTTTACCAAGTTCTTTTTGTTTTATTTTTCCTCGCTCTGCGTAGGATAGCGAGGATCATTAACGTTGTTGCCCTCGTAGTGGAATGTTAAGATAAATATAGATTACAGCAGTGAGTTTTTTTTTTGAAATAAGCATTTTGGCTGCAAGACTGATAAAACGGGAGGCTGTGTGTGGTACTTCTTATAGCATATCTATTGTAATACGAGCGTTTAACAATCGTAAGTGTGCAGCTGAGACTTTCCATCGTTTTGTGAAGATAACTAGGAAATTGGTGTTGCCTTCAGTGAGCAGGATGTGTGGCAAGGGCTCTTTCGAGGTGGGATTTTAGTGCAAGATGCCAGGCTATTGACGGTCTTGTCCCCAAACATCTCCGTTTTGTTCGTATAGGTCTGATCCAGCTGATGGGCTTTAAACTTTGATTCCGACATTGTAACTAGATAAAACAGTTAAATGTATATTTTTTTGGTTTTTCAAGTAACTATAGTGACTCAGTTTCAATCTGCGAATTCTATAATTTATAGCACAAACGACAAGATCCTGAAAGCAAGGTTTTGCTGCGCTTTCTATTTTTTATATACTCACGGCCTCAAGATGAGAATTCTTTTATCACCACTGTGTCGGTGCTTGATAGCGTTGTCGAAAGCGGTCGTGTAGCCCAAATGCCGGTGAGCAAAAAAGAGGTAGCGTTTTACCGCAGTTAGATCGAGTAATAGACGTGCGAAAGCATGAGTTTAGCCTGGTTGGATCATGGTTTCGTTTGATGGGGGCTAAGCGATCTAGGGATGGCTAGCCACCCCCCCTGCCTATCCCCTTGTTGCACCCGACTACTTGCTTTAGCCTCATGCCGATGGCAATCGCATCGGTATAATGGCCATTGCTGCCGTCGCTTGTCACTACCGATCAAAACCGCAAAGTGAGCGTACTATAGTTGCCACACCACTCTCGCGTGGTGTTAATAATAATTATTATTTAGTGTTATTTAGACCAGAGGTTAACTACATGCTCTCCCACGGCATGCATCGGCTCCCCTTTCGTTCAGCTTGGACACTGGTTTAGCCCCGTGTAACGCTGCCGCAGGTTCGACGCCGTACCCAGGCCTGAGCGCGCAGGAGGTGATCCACGCGGTGCGCGACGGCCGCGTGATGGCGCAGCCGGTGCACTGCCGCTGGGAGCTGTACCGGCTCATGCGCGCCTGCTGGCACCCGGACCCCAAGGAGCGGCCGCCTTTCTCACGGCTCGCTTCCGACCTGGACCAACTAATCAAGCTCAACGCTGGCTACATAGACCTGGACAACTTCCCCGAGCACGCTTACTACAACATCGAAGCCGGCGCGGACGAGAAGCTGTGAAATGGCTGCATGGTTTGCCCGTCATCTCTGAGGTGGTTTCCGGCGCGAACGAGTGGCTACGGATAAGAAATGCCGCGAGGCTGCTCTTGCGACGCTTCACAGTGACAAGCCAGTGGGCCCGATGTGTCTGTGCAAGCGACACCAGCGAGCTACCCGTCAGACTAATAATGTATTAGGCTACACCTGAATGGCCCCAATTGCCTCCCCCCCCCCCCCGCACCCATCATTCCTTGCGCTTGCGGACTTTTTCTTCTGCGAGCTGATTTACGCCGCATGTGCGGCGCTGTGTTGTCCGAATTAGCGACTCCCGCAGTTTGTTAACGCTGTCAGTGCTCCCTTTATTGCCTGTAAACCCGGAGCAAGACAGCTACCGTTCCCGGTGTTTCATGGACGACAATGTGTTTCGACAATTCACCCACGAAGAGGGTTGCAGGAGCGGCGGCACTTGATTTCTTAGACGGTGCCTTCCGTGCATGCACCAGAGGTGCACGGTTTGTGCAGCAACATGCGAGCTTGAGAATGCCCAGCACGGCACACACGCTGCAAGAAGGACTGCTGCGGAACAGTGGGCAAGGCTGCATGGTGTTTAAAAAGAAAGAACCGGAGATTTGGCGAACTTTCTTTTTTTTTGGTTTGTGCGTTTCGGCGTGCAGCCGTGAACTGGCCTGGTCATGCGCTAAAGTATCACTTTTGGACCAGCATCATGGTCACAATTTCAGCGGCCTGTGATGGTAAAGGCTGGTGCATATCTGCTCCTATGCAAAACAGGCTTGCTGTGTCCTTTTGAATAAAGTCTCGTAAACTGAAGAGCGCAAGGTGCATGCACAAGGCTGCAGCAACACTAGGAAGGCCGAGAAGCCAAGTTGCTAGCACATGGCTGATGAGTAAAATTTGTCGAAAAACTCAGTCACGCAGGGTTGCGCGTGTAGCGACACAGATGACCACCATTCCTGCATCAAGCGAAGTCGCGTTGTGGAGGGAGGAGTGAGGCTTAAGCGTCCCCACTCCACAACAGACGTGTTTGTTACGGCAAGCTGGAAACAGAACCCCAGAGAGAGGAGCAGGTAAGCACTCTTGTCCCCAGCGAGCAAAGCAACACTCCGGAGGGCTGCAAGTCAAGGGTTAAATTGTGGCCGTTGTTTCTTGCGCGTGACAACCGACCTTGGTGCAGGAAAAGCGCATCGCCGAGAGAGTTCACTTCATCACCACAAGCGTCCCATCTGCCTTGATATGCGCGCAACGCTTTTTTTTCTGCCAGACTTGACAAGCGACGCGGTCTGTCGATATTATCAATCGACGGACGCTGTTCAGGGCCTCACCGCACACCTGGGACGGATTTTACTTTGAACAAGTTCTTAGGACTAATTCAGTGCGACATTCCCTCCTGTTGGAAGGCCGCAATGTGTTTGTGCCCCCGCGAGGCTCCTGACCGAGAAGACGGAACAGCACGTCAAATGTGCGCAATAGCAGGCAGCGTATGTGTGTCCCGGTTGAATAAAACACATTGCGTTTGGCGCATGATGGCCTTAGACGCCTATGTGCCATAAAACACAACACAACACGAATAAGACACCGTAAGTCCTGCTGCGGCCCTAGGATCAACATAGAGAAAAAATGGCATGGATACATGACTGTATGAAACTGTCTTAAAAGTAGATCTGTGCTGTTCAGTGCGCGTCTGAACCGCGGTTTAATTAGCAAGGTCACTACAGCTGTAGTGCCGCGAGTTCGCATGCATGCATTTTGTTGCACAGTACCGTAATCGGGCAGCGGACTCGCAGAATTGTTCATTTATCAGCAGATAGCCAGATACATTCCACGTAATCTTCGCACCAATGCGTTCCAAACCTTCTATTTCAGTGCTTCCCGCTTTCTATGTCGCTTGCTGAAATGTTCAGTATGCGTGCTATTTTCGGCACTTTATTATTTTATTCCACCGTTTCTCTTGTCTTGTTCAGGCTGAGTGGATGAACTGATAAAAAGGGCCAGTAGACAGTTTATTGCAGCGACAGCTACACTGGGCTACCAGTCGAGCATTTCGCGGTACATGGGAGAGGAAAGTTGTGCACATGCGCCGTTACCATGGGAACCGAAGAGGAGCAAAGTGCGGCGTGCGCTTCGCCGTCGCCGCGGCTGCGCACCCGCTCCACCGTCAAAGCCGAGCGTGACGTCACTCGGATGAGCAGTTTGCGCATGCGCCGATGCCATGGTAACCTGAGAGACCCCACAGCTGCGCCGCGTTTTTTGGTAAGATGTGATGTTGGCCTAGTTGTTCTGGCAGCATGGTTTAACGCGCAAACTGCTTTTAGAGACAAATGACGTGAAAGAGAGAAGCACCACTGCGCAGACCGGCAGGTTGTTATTAACTGTCCTCCGAAGTTTTTAATGTTGTCAACCAACGTAGGGAGCTGCTGCGCTTTGTTGCCCTGAGAGAAGTTCACACCATGTTTATTTTCGTTTTTAGAATTCTTTTTTCATTTTGCCAATGTCCATCATCGCTGTTCTACACACCTGACGAAGTAGCCAAGCGTGACGGTTGAACTTCCTTTTTCTGCATAAAAACGACCTGCTAGGTGTGACAATGACAGTGTAACTGCTATTCTACGCCTAAACTGTCGACGAAACACTCAGACCGCTTGCGCCTGCGAAATTTGACTGTTTCACGTGATAACAGCCGTGTCTGTCAGGCTTGTCATGGTACTATTCCTTGCTGCTTTCGAGCACTTGTGGTTGAAGTATAAGCGTAGTCGTTTACGTTCACACCGCATTGGTTTTTGTCCCTATACCTGTATTAAGGCCGTCACCTTACCGTATAGTGTGCCATCGTATTGCCTTGTTCTAAACGACGCGCATTTGGTCGGGCGGGTGACGCGGTAAGTTTGTGCGAACTCTACTTTCCTGGCCATGACAGGGTGCCGCGTGACGTGCCATAGGCAGAACATATAGCGCGACTTATTTATCGAGGTTGATCTCTACAGGGGTGGGACCAGGGGTTGTTATTTTTTAGAAGTAGTGTGTGCTTGAGAATGTCATACCGATAGCCAAAATGGTATACTCGCTGAGAGGAAGCAAACTTCAGCGCGCGCTATAGTGCTAGACGTAATTAATGCTCGTTGCACAAATCGGCAATTTCAATTACTGTTTCTACGCAAAAATTTTGTTCTAAATCTGAGAAAGAAAGCTGTGTGTGTTGTGCTGGCTGTGTTTTGGTCTACAATCCGCATTATTCTTTTTTGCGTATAAGTGATGTCGCCGAAGCTAAGTAAGTGCAGATATATACGTTCTGCGAAGCTCTTCGATTTGGTGCGCCGCAAGGTCCAGATCTTCCTGGAACATGAGACATGCCTTTTTAGATGTTGGTTCAACAATATGAATATACGTGCTATACTTATTCGCTTCGAGCGAGGCAACGTATGACAGCCACGGACCTTCTTACGTCCAGTTGTCTTTTTTTCTTCTCAGCTGCTATTGTGCATGCTTAGTCTGCGCTTCCCAAAACAGCCATATCCCGCTAAAGAACTCGGCGTCGTTGCTTCTGTGTGTTACGTACTTTTGTACCAGATTATGTATATAGACAAACGCATCAGTAAATAAAAGGTGTGCTGGTTGAAGATTGACGACTCTGTGGTGCTTTTTACATCCAAATTCCTTTCTTTCCTTTTCTTTCTTCTTTTCCTTTCTTTCATTATTTTTCCTTCCCTCCTTGTTCTTTTCTTTCTTTCTTTATTTATTTGCTCTTTTCAGAAGCTTCATACGAATGGTGTCCCGCTACACCCTCATCGGCAGTCTTACATGCATAGCCTCGCTCATACATAGAGGGAACAAGCATCGCAAGCACAAGCGTTCGTGGTACAGACGAGCGGCACAGTCCTCGCCTCCTTCCACTCGACAGCGCTGCACTGATTGGGCGCTGCACTATAGCCCAAGGCAATCATCAGAGCCAACGAGGAAGGTACCAGTCAGTGACGATCGAAACACACTTAATCGAAGCTTTGCAAACTTCGATTTTGTTTTTGCCCCCACAAGAGCCCCTCTGGCTAACGACGACAAAGAGCCTTAGTCATCCTATCTCCGTATTGTTTTACTTCTTTTGCTTGTGCGAATATTGGTCCAGCTGGCGCCCGTGTCAAAGAAAGCACAGGCGTACTTTCCACTCTTTTTAAACGCCTTAATTCAGATGGCTGTTCGTAGATGCGTTGTTTTCAATTTCCACCCTGGACCAAGAATGGAGAGCAACCGTTGACCAATTGAGACGACCTGTTTGCTTGCGAATTGAAGATGGCATGCAGAAAGATGAAAGCAGATGCGATAGAATATCTAATTACAAAAGTGCGTTAAGTTAAAATTACAGTAACTTGCGTATTAGTTCACGATCCACGAGTTTTCTAACGTTCGTCGCCACTGGTATTGCTATGCCACAAAAGCCATCTTTATAGCTCAAAAAGCCTATTTTTAAATACAATTGGCTGGCGCCGTTGATAAGCCCTGTATATAGCGAAATCTCACCGGGGCTCTGTGGAGCAACGGCTTAAAGCCTCTGGTTCTGGGCGAAGCTCTAGCTAAAGTGAGATTGCAAGCAACAGGACGAATGGCAATCCTCTGAAAAAAGCTGTAAACTCAGCTTCTGAACATTGCATTTCTTTAGAGCAATCGAATAATGGGGCAGTTTGCAATTTTTTCTCTTTTGTTCGACGTGGCAAGTAAGCAGTTTTTCTCAGCCGATAAACTTGCCGCTCAACAAATTTGTATTTAGCGTGTTTAGTGTATGAGGGTTTAAAGCCACTCAAGCTGTGAGGGACGCCGTAGTGAAGGGCTCCGGAGATTTCGACCACCTGGGGTTCTTTAATGTGCACTGACATCACACAGAGCACGGGCCTCTAGAATTTCGCCTCCATCGGAATTCGACCGCCGCGGCCGGGATCGAACCCGCGTCTTTCGGGCCAGCAGCCTAGCGCCATAACCACTTACCCACCGCGGCGGCTTTGTATTTAGCGTCAGGGTGGTCGTTGTAGTGATGTCAAGCGAAACGGTACGAAAAAGTGCCCCATGACAGGCCGACTATGTGTTGCTGCACCGTTGCGGTTACTTTCGCTGTTCTCGTGGTTATTGTCATTTCCGCTCTGTTATTCACACACTAAATATATATCTGCTCCAATATACAAAGTGGATGGTTTTATCATTCTGTGAGTGTCATTGCTTTATAAAATCTATGAGCAGCGGTTAATGTGCTCGAATATTGAGCCGGTGTTCCCGGGTTCGAACACCGCGTTTCGATGGAGGCGAAATGCAAAAGGCAGCCGTGTGTTTTGCGATGTCAGTACACGTTAAAGATCCCCAGGTGGTTTAAATTATTGCAAAGCCCTGCACTGCGATACCTCTTTTTTCCTTTCTTCTTTCAGTCCCTCCGTTATTCTTTCCCTTACGGCGCGGCTCGGGTGTCCACCGAGATGTGAGACAGTTACTGCGCCATTTCCTTTCCGCAGAAACCAATCAGCCGATCGCCTCGTTCACGCACATCGTGTGGAGAGTGCGGTGAGTCGCGACTATACTTGACGTTTAAGAGACGTTCCTTCTTCACCAAGTCTGTTTTTGGAAGTCCTGCTATAAGTGAATCTGCGTATTTGACATCTATGAAAAATAATAATGCATTGTTCTTGAGTCACTATACATTAGATGCAATTTTTTTTCGGGGTGCTCGCCTCTTCGGCTTTGCCAATCGTGGGTGCAAATTCCAGCCACGTGAAGTTCTCATTGGAACCTCAGGAAGGGGGTCAGTGGTTGCCATGGGAACTGGCCGAGCTGAAGGATACTATAGCTCTCGCTGAATACCGTCCTAACGTGCCGTGAAGCGCAGAAAAATCACTTGCCCGCAGTATGCAACGGCGTAGGTGCCTTGCTTCCTTTCTTATTCATGGAATACTGATGCTTCTTAAAGGTGCAGATGCGACTTGTGCAAAGCATACACATTGTAGTACAACTTCCAGGAGCGAGGCGTGTAGCTTCGAGAGCGCGCACCTGATCACGAAATCCGGCCGCACGTCTTCAGTGCCGTCACCAAAAAATGTGCCAAATATACTTAATCGTTGAGGACAGTGGCAGTGCAGTTGCAACCGGCATTTCTCAGGACCAGTTGGAATGAGATTCTGTTGCCTTGGGACCAGAATAGCGTTATTCTGATTTAACATTTCGTTCGCAAAAGCTCTAAGAGCGCTACGATTTCCGCCATATATCGGAAAGTTCCGGATTAATTTCGGCTGCCTGCGGTTCTTTAACGTGCACCATAATTACACCACACGTGTGCACGAGCATTACACCTTCTTTTATTGCGACCGGCGTGTTCGGTGTTGAACCCATGACCTCGTGCTCACTAGCTGAATGTCGACGTCACTGAGCCACCGGTTGGATATGGCATAATGTTCTGACAATGCTGATGTTCACTAATAACCCAACAAACACAAAACCTCCTGAAAATATCCCAAAAATAACCCATCGGGACATTTAGAATCTCCCCAGGAGGCGCTCATTTCTCCAGAACGCGTTCAAAAAACGTCCCCACAGCTGGCAGTGTCCAAAAAGTCCGTCCCAGGGAAAGCCCCAAAAGGATAGTGCTCGCTTTCTCTGCTCTGGCTCGACAATATTACTCCTCGTTTTTTATGCATCATCCAGGCATCTTAATGCGCATATGTGCCAAATTTCAGGCACATGATTACGTTACAGGTGTTGTAATACACCCGTCCGCTCGTTTGATTGCTTGCTGGCTCGGCTATCCTGCGCTTTCCTGTTGACATGAAATGTCATAGCATTTTATACAGAACGGAAATATGAGCACAAAAAGTCACCGGGATCTGCCCATGTAAGTGCAAAGAGCAGCTTCGTACAGAAGTCATTTGAGTTACTAGCTGTGCTCTTTACTTTCAAATTTACCGCAGCGGTGGCCGAGTGGTTGAGCATCCGCCTCGCATGCGGGAGGTGCGGGGTTCGATCCCCAGTGCCGCAGGGTACCCAGCGGTAATACAATGGGCACAAGGTTTCCCCTGGCCTAGTGCTCGGCTAGTAAGGGCTTTTGAAATGCTTGGAAAATGGGTCCTTGACCCTACCTTGAACAATCGAAAAATACCTTGTGCCATAGCGCTCTTTGGCCATAGACACCCTTGTGCCATAAAAATCCATAATCATCATCTACATTTAAATTGATACAAGCAACAGACGAATACATGCGCAATTTAATACACGGTATAGAACCATGGCATCAGTATATAAGGATGGACAATTTTTTCTCTAGCTCCGAGAAATCTTAGAAATGACGAAAGAAAAGCATAATGCAGGGGGGCTGAAAGTCGAAGCACATTGAACAAACATTCTAAGGGAGACAAAAGCATATATATGCATACGGAAAAGCAAACGCATGTAAAGGTCAACTTGGGAGACCAAAAGAAAAGACGAGAAGAGCGTACGCCGCAGATACGCGGTTTCCGGTCACGGATTTTTTTTACACGTTTAAATCCCCCTCTGGCTTAGAGACTCTTGGAGCAAGCTTCAGCGACTTGTTATCAAATAAAATAAAAATAATTTTAGTTCTGCTAGGCAGAAATAAAAAAAAATGTGCCTAAAGCAACATACCTTCACGACGCTGCCAGCGAAATCCTAGGAATGAAAGAGAAGGCTGCCGCAGCTTCAGCCATGAATTCGACGCAGCCTTCTGTCCTGCGCCTTCTCACAGCACAGCGAACTCTCATACGCGTTACACCCTCGTAACGATCCTCTGAGTTTTATTTATTGTGGCTAAGTGTGGGGATAAGACTGCTTGGAGACAGAGCGGAGGGGATGTCTTGATGTTGAAGCCGTGGCGCGCCGCACCCAGCAGACCACGCGCGTGGCAAAGTCCGGCGTGGGAGGCGAAGAAGAGGAGGAAGGGAACAACTTGATTTTAATAAAAGAACAAAAGTTTCTCAAGGGTGGGCTCCTACTTGTTCAGAGTCCACGGGCCTTGGCCTCACGGAGAGTTCTGTCCACTAGCCATGTTTGGGCAGCTGGTTGAGCAGCTCGCAGAGCGGCCTCCCATGAGGAGAGGGATGTGTTGGGTAGGGGGGGGGGGGGGGGGACTGCCATGGGTTGGGGGCATCCCCACGGATAGTGCATGAGGGTGGGAGGCGAGATCAAGGCACAAGTAACCCGGTGGGGCGGGGGGGGGGGTGTCACTTGCGACGCAGACACAACACAAAGTATAGCGCTGCGACAGGATGGCTGGGCGACGGCAAAGTAGGTAGAGCGGGCTAAACCATGGGCGCTCGCAGCAAGGGTGTGGTGTGTCTTAGAAGTTCCCTTCCGCCGATGACAGCAGTGAACGGCCACGCTGCCACCAACAGCACGCTGCAGTCATCGGAGCCGCTGAGGAATGCAGGGTGCGTGCTAGGAGTCGCCCATTTGCACAAACTCCGCCGCACGCTGCCTGAAACAGCGGCATCATAAATTAGGGCCGTGAAGCTGCTCAAATGACTTGCGATGCGCCGCCTCTGCATCAGTTCCACAAAAATGGTGTTGGCGTGCCGAGGTGCGCGAGAAAGCTGCTGTGAATCCGCAGCTATGAAGTCCACAACAGCCCAGTGATGAGAACAAGAGCTGCTGCGCGCTGCGGCTAGCTCGCGAACGGCAGGGGCTGCGCGCTTAAGGGTGCGCAAGATGGCCTTCGTCCAGCAAGGAAGACGGGCGAGCGACGCAGGGCCATTACTTCACCTCTGCTATGTGGCAGCGCAGCGAGGACTGCCGATAGTCGGAGATGCCTGCCGGGACCGCCGCACCATGTTGAAGTTGGGCGTCAGCAGGGGAACTGCTATAGCAGACGGGAACGCTGGTGACCTCCGTTTCCGGCGGCGCGATGGAAAGGCAGACCGCCGTCTCTTGCCTGCAGCAGGAGATAAAACGCCAGCGCAGTGACATGAATCCCCAAATACGAGCGCGTGAAGCCGAGGCCAGATGGCAACAACGGCAGGAAAACTCGGAGTTGCGGACGAGAGAGGCCGAAGCCAGACGACAACAACGGCAATACTGTCCAGAAATTCAAGCCAGGGAAGCCGAAGCCAAGCGACTAAGGCGACGAGCCGAGACAGGAGAACGAGCGCGGGAAAGGTTAAGCCAGCATGCGAGTGCGACAAGCATGTTTCACAAACGCTTCACAAAGAATCCATTTGGCTACTCTTGCATTGTGTGCGATCGGCTTTGGCACAAGAACGACCTAAAGCCTCTTCCAGAAGCGAATGCCACAGTGGTTACCGACGCCTTTCGGACCGATGTTTCTGGGTTCCAGGCGCGTCGCGATTGTATGCAGGCCATCCGCCTAAATCGCATTCCGAACTTCTCTACTACGAATGGCTATGCGTACCCACCAAAGCCGGCGCATTTACCAAACATTTATCTCGTGAGTGAGTGACTTGTGTCACCGCGGATCCCCATTATGCAGATAAGGAGGTTGCTGAACAGCGACAGCGGCCAATTCGCCATCAGAGGGCCGATCGTGAACGTGCGAATCAACGTCGAGGCAACGGTCCAAATGTTGCCTCGAGATGTTGAAGATCAAACGTTGTGTGTTCACGTCAAGCGTTGGAGGATATACAAGAGTGTGTACATTCGTGGCATGGTCAAGAAGGCTGAGTTGCTTCCCTGGCTTGTGTTCCTGGAAAAGTCTACGTTTTATCGCTACTATGATATCCGAATCAGTCGAGAAAAGGGAGACAAATTGTGCGACAATCTGGCAGAGCCAAGCGACGAGAATTCCGAACATATAGACGATTTTGTAGACCACCATAATCCGATGGAGATGAAGACAGCGTTGGCCATGTCACTCGGTCAACTACACTCGTCATCGACGACAGCGACGTTCTGGTTATGGCGCTAGGGGAAGGGATAGCACCCGTCAGCATTGTGTATGATCACCACGTGGAGGAGCTGTCGTTTCCACAAATCTACCTCGGCTAGCCTCGAAATGTCAGCCCTGATAGCAAGCCTAACGTCTACACCATGGCATCGAGCGAATATCGGAGAACTGACCGCAGAGGTGCGACAGCTTAACACGTTCTCTATATGGCAGCCAAAGTGATGCATACGCGCTTTCCATCGTCGGCAAACGTCTTCATCAGGAACACATCTGGAATTGTCGTTGTAACCAAGGCACAGCTGGACGACCGAGACTTTGTCGTGAACGCGGTGGATCATGACATGGCGTTCATGAACGGTGTGCCAAACACGGTCCAAAACTGGCACCGACGCATGCAGGACGTGTTCGCCATGATCCGCCAGCTCGGTAAGCCAACTGCGTTCCTTACTCTGTCTGCTTCTGAAATACACTGGGTCGGATTGATGAGGCTCCTACAACGCCTTCAATAGATCCAAACCTTCCGCAAAAGCCGTTCGAACAGCAGCGCCTATCTGAGAAGTCAATGCTCGTGAGCGATGATCCGGTGGTGTGCTCAGTGTACTTCGATCACATAGTGCGGGTGATAATGCAGATTCTGCAACACAAGGCAGTTTCTCCGTTCGCCCCTTATATGGTCAAGGAGTACTTAAACGCATGTAGTTCCAAAATCGGGGCAGTGCTCACGCTCGTATGTTGCTCTGGCTCGAGAATGCGCCCAACGAGGAGCTTGGCCAGCAAACGCCCGAAACAGTCCGTATGGCCGAATATTTAATCTCTCTGCACGCCGAAAACCTTCATAGACATCGATTTCAGACGCACCAGCATACACGGACGTGTTACAAAAAGGCAGAACAAAATGTCGTTTTAATGCGCCTTTCTGGCCCATGGAAGAAACTCCAGTGATCATCACACTGCCACCTTCCCATACTGAACAAGAAAAGAGGCCTCGCAAAAAGTTAAAGCAGAGGTACAACAAAATCCAAGACTGTTGAAACAACAGTCTACGAATCGATCAAGGATATGCGGCGCCGCAATAACGTCGCAGATGCCGGAAAGCACATTGCAATCGCACGTGCCGGCGTTTCCTGCCCAACTCTATGTTGAAACGAAACTGCGATTAAGTTAACTTCAATTTCTTCAACGCGTGGATAGCGTCTGTACTGAACTCTAATATGGACCTACAGATCGCCCTAGATGTGTACGCGTGTGTGGCATACGTCGTCGAGTATGTGAACGAGGCATGTCGAACCTGCACAAAGATATCCGTGCAGTCGTGGACGGATCTCCACACTCGAGAGTAAACTACACCCAAGCCCTCCGACAACTCAGCGTGAAGATGCTGAAAGCAGTCGAGATGTTGGCGCAGGAGGCGGCCTGGTACTTGCTCGGCCTCGGCATGTCGTACGCGATTCGCGACGTGGTCGCAGCCAACACCTCGTGGCCGGGGGAACGCGTTCACATCCGCAAGATTCGGGAGTTGATGGATCGGGATGGGTTGGATGAGAGCAGCACAGACGTGTTCTAGACGACCATACAGAACTATGAGGACCGCCTAGAATATCAAGCTGCGTTCACGTACACCGAACACCTGACGTCGTTCAACGATAACGGCCGACCGAGAGCACACCCTGCGGTTCTTCGCTACCACGCCTATTTCGTGTCCGACTTGCTCAACTTTAAGCGTGAGCACGTGCTCTCTTCCACCCGTTTCGGCGCTAGGTGGACATCCTAGACAAGAACAAGTTCGTCGAAACTTGCGACAACTGCGTGTCGGAAATCCTGGCTGTCAAAGCTCGCTTCAGCAGTCCTCACATTGATCTTGCAGAAATAGAAGAGCTTTGTAAAAAACATAATCAACGAAGAAATTGCTCAACGAGAACCTTTCGACCGACAGATAGAGGTGGAACGCAGGATGACCGATCTACTCGTGGACGTAAATGACCACTCTGACATCCTCGGTGAGGTCGGTGAAGGAACGGCCGTGCAACAGGCTCAGCGCGAGAGTGCTCAAGGGGCTGCCGCGAGACGTCCAGCCGTCCAGATATGCACAGATATCATGCCCACCAAAGGCTATTTGCACTGAATGAGGATGATGAATGCGGGCCAATTTGAGATCGTGCGCGAAGTCATTCATCAATTGGCAGCGCCCGAATCGAAGCCCTTGGAAGTCTTCTTTACCGGAGCAGCTGTTTGTGGCAAGACGTTCGTGCTACGCACCATCATGGACGTTTACAACCGCTATTTCCGAAGTGCCAACCGGGATGTGAGCATCAACCATTTCGTTGCCTGTGCGACCACCGGCAAAGCAGCCGTGGTAATCGGTGAGGTTACAGTGCATGCCGCCTTGAAACTCGACGTATCTGGCAAGAATTCGGACAGGGGTCATAGATCGAGCGACGCTAATTCCTTTCGCTGCATCTTCAAAGATGTGAAGTGTATCATGATCGACGAGATTAGTATGATGGCGGCGGACGCGCTCGTGCTAATTGATCGGAGACTTCGCGCAATCTCCCTCAAGTACACGGAACCCTTTGACGGATTCGATGTCATTCTATGCGGCGACTTGAGGCAGCTTGCGCCGGTCAGAGCAGCAGAGCTGTATAGGAGGTCTAAATTGCACCAGAGTGTCTTTGATATGGAAAGTATGGCATGGCATAACCTCTCCTACTTCCATCTCAAAGATGTCGTGTGCCAGAGCGACGAGAGATTTGCCACCATACTGACCAAGATCGGGGACGGGATATGGCTCGCTCTGGATGAGGCGTCTCTCTTGGGAAGCCGCGTTGTGACCACCGAAGCCGCCAACAATTGCCCATCCGGAGTTTGCCTCTTCTACACAAAGATTCCGATGCCTTTAACATCGCGACCTCCGAGGCCTGTACCGAATACGCGATACACAGGCCGGGTATGGACACCATTTGTGGGAACAGGTCCGACGAGGAGTACACGCACGCAAAGCCAGAGTCGCCACCATGTCCAAACTTGAGATGGCCAACTTGGCCCCCAACATCTTGCTATGCATTCATAAGCCCTACAGGGTCATACAGAAAATCGACGTATGAGGCAGCCTCGTGAATGGTAGTGTGGGGATCCTCAATCATGTGCGAAGGAACCGAGACCACAAACCCCTGCGCTTATGGATAGAGTTTCCCACTGGTGTGGGTGCAGCGGCCTTGCTGTTGGGATGACGCTAGAGAGCCAACGATCCTGAAATTTCCGGTAATTTGGTTCCCATCGAGTTCATCACCATCGGCTGCCACTTGAAGGGAAATGGTCTGGCCCACATAGCCGTCAGGCACAAGAAATTCCTCGCGGTCCAGGAGAGCGCCAAAACCATTCACAATTCTCAGTGCGGCACCTAAAATGAGGTTCTGGTCGATTACTAAAATTCGCACAATCAGAAGCTCGTGTAGGTCCCCCTCAGCAGGGTTACCACCGGCGACGGGTTGTACATGAAGAACAACGACAACGACCATCGGTTCCATGATTTCAAGGACAACCCGGATCGCTCTCTTGCCGACGAGATCAGGAGACTGGGTAACCATTGTCTCCAGACCATCACTGCTGAGTGCAACGAGATGCTGGTAGAGTACTTCGTCTCCGTGGGCTGTGTCAACGTCCGCTCCCTGGGTGCACACTCTGTGGACATCACCAAGGATTCTATTCTCGCGAACACTACTATACTGTGTTTCACCGAGACCTGGATGAACCCGAAGTCTCCTTACGAAATCGATGGGTATCACTGCATCACCGCGGCGAAGCCTCCGAGAACCGCGCTGCCGGTGTGGTCATTTATGTCAAACGAGAGGTGCAGGCGGAGGGCGTTTTCCTGGACCCACAGGTCTACGAGTACGGTGAAGTTTTTGCTGTCCGACTTGGCAGTGTGGTCGTTGTGTGTATATACATCGCGCCCGGAACCGTTGAGAAGGAAGCGGCAGACCTCATCGTGAGAGAGCTGCAGCCCTGGATTGGGAAGGAGAAGTTGTTGGTTTTCAGAGATTTCAATCAGAACGTTCGGATATCTAGAACATTTCCGGACATGCTACACGTGCGGGCTGGTTGGAGATACCTGCTCCTATGAACGCAATTTCAACATAACACAATACGCGTATAGATCTCGCGTCCCATAGCCAGGGCACGGTTAACGAGATAAAGTACTGTAGTTGCCATTTCACAGACCATAAGGCGATGCTTCTTGCGGTCGGCCGGAAGAAGCCAGCAGAACAGCAACAAGTCGAAATGGAGCCAGAACAAGGAATTGAACGCGGGCCAGAGGATGCAGCAATTGACGAATTCAGAGGGGATTCCTACGCGGATGAAGCGGATACGAGTGCTGTGGACACCATCGCAGTCATAGTTTGATGAAATTTCTCATGAAGAGCTGGGACGACATTCATCTAGGCGTGTCATGGCACAAGAGCGAATTGAAGGAATCCGCAATAACATACTCCGATGAGGAAAAGTGCCTGTCTGATGTGTGTGTGCATGCGTTTTCTCAGTAAGGGAGATACTGAGTGCGTTTTAACCCTAAAGGAACAGGGCAGCAAGAAACGTTGTAGTGTGTACACCACATTGCGGTTATGTAGAATGTGAGAAGCACTTGTTAGAATAAATAATAAAGAAAATGTTGTGCTTTGGAATTAGAAGTGTTGTATTATGAAAACTCTGTCCTTGTGTGACTCAAGAGCATGCCGAGCGAATTAGTGGGCAGTGCGAACGGGGTTCGATAAAGCTCTTGCGTTCCATTCTTAAAGGCAAAGCTTCAGCGTCCTCCAACGTTTCCTAACCTTACCAAAGCACAATGTCGTAGGTGGTGTGGTACTGAAATGCGAAGCATCTTTTTGATTTCCTCAACCTAACCTAAGCTAACCTAACCAGACCTAAGCACAATGTCGTAGTTGGTGTAGTAGTGAAAAGTGAAGCATGTATTTGTTTTTCAAAACATAACCTAACCTAACCTAAGCACAATGTCGTAGGCGGTGTAGTTGTGAAGTGCGCAGCAAATATTTGTTTTTCCTAACCTATCCTAACCTAAGCACAATGCCGTAAGTGGTGTAGTAGTCAAATGCAAAGCATATTTTTGTTTTTTATAAACTAACTTAACCTAACCCAACGTTACCTAACCCTACCTAACCTCACCCAGCCCAACCCAACCTAACCCAATCCAACCTAACCTAAACCAACCCCATCTAACTTAATCCAACGTAACCAATTCCAACCTAACCTAACCCATTCTAAACCACCCCAACCAAACCTAACCCAACTCAACGTAACCCAACCTAACCTACCTTAACCTATACCAACCTAACATAACCTAACCTATCCCAACCTAACTCAACCTAACCCAACCCAGCCGAACCAAACCCAAAGTAAATAACCTAACCCAACATAACCTTACCCAACCTGAACAAACCTAACCCAACCCAACCGAACCTTACCTCACCTCACCTCACCCAACCCAACCCAACGCAACCTAACCTAACAAAACCTAACCCAACAAAACCCAACCTTACATAACCTAACCCAACCACCTAACCCAACCCAGCCTATCCAAACCAAAACTCACCTAACACAACCTGACAAAACTTAACCCATCCTAACCTAACCTATGCTAACCCAACCCAACCCGAACCAACCTAACCTAACTTAACCCAACCTAACCCAACCGAACCGAACCTAACTCAACCTAACCCAATTCAACCTTACCCAAACCAACCTCACCTAACCCAACCTAATAAAACCCAACTTAACCTAACCCAACCTAATCCAACACAACCTAACCCAACCTAACCAAACCAAACCTAAACTAACCTAACCCAACTAACCCGAACCAACCTAACCCAACCTAACCTAACCTAACCCAACCCAACCTAACCTACCCTAACCAACCTAACCTAACCCAACCTAACAAAACCTAACCTAACCCAAACTAACCTAAACCAACCTAACCCAACCCAACCTAACCCAACCCAAACTAACCCAACCTAACCTAACCCAACCTAACCTAACCTAACCTAACCCAACCCAATCCAACCCAACCGAACCTAACCTAACCCAACCTAATCCAACCCAACATAACCTAACCCAACCGAACCCAACCTAACCTAACCTCAATCAACCCAACTCAACCTACCGAGCCTAACCCAACCTAACCTAACCCAACCCAACCTAACTTAACCCAAATCGACAGAACCTAACCATAGCTCAACCTAACCTAACCCAACCTAACCCAATCAAATTTAACGTAACTAACCCAGCGCAACTTAACATTACCTAACCTAGCCTCATCCAACCCAGCCTAACCCAGCCTTACCTAACCTAACCCCACCCAACCTAACCAAACCTAACCCAACCTAACCCACCCCAACCAAACCTAACCGAACACAACCTAACACAACCTAACCTAACCTTACCTATCCTATCCTAACCTGACCCAACCTAACCCAATCTAACCTAACTTTACCGAACCTAACCTAACCTAACGTAACATAATCTAACCCAATCAAATCCAAACCAACCTAACCTAACCCAACCCAAACCAAACTCAACCTAACATAAACCAACTCAACCTAACCCAACCTAACAAAACCCAGCCTAACCTAAACCAACCTAATAAAACTCAACTTAACCTAACCCAACATAATCCAACAGAATTTAACCCGTCCTAAAGCAAGCCCAGCTCAACCTAACCTAACCAAACAAAACCTAACCCAACCCCACCCAACCTAACCTAACCTAACCTTAACCCAATCAAACCTAACCAAACCCAAACTGACCCACCTAACCTAACCTGATCCAACCTAACCTAACCCAACCTAACTCAACCCAACCGAAGCTATCCTAACCTAACTCAACCTTACCCATCCAACCTATCCTAACTTAACCCTACCCAACCTCTCCTAAAACAACCTTATAAAACTCAAATTAACCTAACCCCACCTAATCCAACAGAACCTAACCCATCCTAACTAAACCCAACCCAACCCGACCCAGCCTAACCTAACCTAATTAAAACTAACCCAACATAATCTAACCTAACAAAACTAACCTAACCTAACCCAACCTGCCCTAACCTAACCTAGCTTAACTCAACCCAACACAATCAAACAAAACCTAACCCAACCTAACACAATTTATTCTATCCCAACTCAACCTAACAAAACCTAAACCAACCTAATATAACCTAAACCAACCCAAACCAACCTAACGAGACCCAACCCAACCCAACCGAACCTAACATACCGTAACTGAACCTAACCCACCCCAACCTAACCTAACCTAACCCAACCCAACCCGACGCAACCTAACCAAACCTAACCGAACCAAACCCAACCTAACCAAAGCTAACAACACCTAACCCAACCCAACCTAACTTAACCCAACCCAACAGAAACTAACCCTACCTAACCCAACCTAACACAACCTAACTTAACCTAACTAACCTAAGCCAACCTAAACTAACCCAACCTAACCTTACCTAACCTAACCCCACCCAACCCAACAGAACCTAACCATACCTGACCTAACCTAACCCGACCAAACCTAACTAACCCATTCCAACCTAACCTAATCTAACCCAACCTAACCTAACCTAACTCAACCCAACCTAAACAAACCTAACATGACCGAACCTAACTGAACACAGCTTTTCCCGACCAAACCTAACTAACCCAACCCAACCTAACCTAATCCAACCCAAACTATCCCAACCTGAACCAACCCATCCTAACCCAACCCAACCTAACCTAAGCTTGCCCAACCAAACGTAACCCACCCCAACCAAACCTAACCAAACGCAACCTAACCTAACCCAACCTAACCTAACCTAAACTAACCCAACATAGCCCAACCTAACCTAACCAAACTTTACCCAACCCAACCTAACCCACTCTAACCGCACCTATCCTTACCTAACCCAACCAAACCTTACGCAACCTAACCTAACGTAACCTAACAAAACCCAAACCAACCGAACTTAACCTAACCTGACCCTACCTAGCTTAACCTAACCCAACAGAATCTAACCATACAAAATCTAACCTAAACTAACCCAACCTAACCTATCCTAACCCAACCCAACCTCACGCACCTAACATAACCTAAACCAACCCAACCTAAGCCAACCTAACCTAACCTAACCAAACCTAAGCCAACCTAACCTATCCTAAATTAACCTAACCTAACCTACACAACGCAACCTAACCCAACCTAATCTAACCTATCCCAACGGAATCTAACCTAACCCAACCACACCTAACCTAACCAAACCTAACCTAACCCAACCTAAAATAACCTAACAAAACCCAACCTAATCTAATGCAACCCAACATAGCCTAACCCAATTCAAGGCTGTTTTGACACCCAGAACCGTCCACTGAAAGCAGCAGGTTGCCCGACGAGACTGCTATCCAGTGTTGCAGAAGGGATTCTGCAAGCACTTAGAGGCAGAAATTATGTCACAACGACATCAAAATAAAGGAAGCCGCACGCGGTCATTCCTTGCATTAATGGCATTTCCCACAGTCTCAAAAGGGTAGGAGCAAGAGCTGGTGTATAAGTGGTTAGGTCAGCACCCAACAAGTCAAGAAGCTTGTGCGCCAAAGTCAACAGCGAGCACAGGAAAAAATCAATCCAAGAAAAAACAGGAAAAAACTTGTGAAATGTGTGAAAAGCGGAATTTATGTAATACCTCTATCATGCGGACGCACCTACATTCGTCAAGCAGGGTGCTGTTTGAATGAACGGCTTTGAGAGCACAAAAGATCCCTAAGGGGCGCCATCAGTAGTGAATTAGCAAAACATTGCACAGTGCATGAATGTGACCTGCAGCTTAGCAACACAATGGTGATCATGCCATATTTTGATCAACGGACCTGGGAGATTGAAGAAGCCTTGAACATCCGATAAAAGAGCGACGTATATGCGTCAGCAAATTTTGGATAGGGTTTCCTGACAGCGAAATTGATTATCTGCGTGCGTTGTCCTAATCTTTTACCACGTGTACATCCTATGCGTTTGAAATGCTTCTGTTCATTCCTTATTGCACGAGGAAGATGTATATATTCGATCAAACGTGGAAAAAAATCTGGTTGATAGCGTCGATTCCCGCCTCTATATTCTTTGTTTCGTGCTGCGCTGCTCCCACCGCAAGAACATGAAATGTGCCAAAATTTTACACAGAAAGGAAATATGAATTCAAAAAGTCGCCCGATCCCGCCCATATAACAGGAAATAGCAGCGCAATAAGGATGTAGTTTCAGTTTATTAGATGTGCTCTTTGCATTTAAATGAATACAAACAGGAGACGCATATGTATGCACCATTTAACACACAATGTACGGAGCACTACGGCACCAGCATATAATAATGGCCAAAGTTTTCTCTAGCTCTGAGAAATCTGAAAAAATAATGCAATAAAAACATAATACAGCCTGAAAGTTGATGCACCTTAAGCAAACATTTTAAAGGGTACAAAAGCATATATGCACACGCAAAAGCAAATGCTTGTAAAGAGCAACCTGGGTGCCAAAAGAAAAGACGATATGGGCGTACGATACAGATACGCGGTTTCAGCTAACGGATATTCTGAAGGGTGAAACCTCCCTCTGGCTTTGCCTCTCGCACGAGCCTGGGAGTAAGCTTGAGCGTGTTACCAAAACAGGAAAAAAAAACAATTCTACGAGGCGAAAATAAAAAACGAGCATAAACCAACATACCTTTACGACTTTGTGAATGGAAACCCGGGGATGAAATAAAATGCTGCAACTATATACATGAATTCAACGCAGCCTTCTGTCCTGCGCTTTCTCACGGCACAGCGAACGCTCAAACATACGCCTTACATCCTCGTTACTCCCTCATTTTATTTTCTTGTTTCTAAGTGTGGAGATAAGACTGCTTGGAGCCGGATGGAAAGGGGGGACGTCTTGATGTAGGAGCCCTGGCGCGCCGCACCTATGGTATAGAAGACCGCGCGTGCGGCACAATACGGCGTGGGAGGCGAGATCAAGGGGATCAAGGCACAAGTAATCCGGTGGGGGTGGGTTGAAAGTCAGCGACGCGAAAACAACACAAATTATACCGCTGCGACAGGACGGCAATGTAGTTAGAGCAGGTTAATCTATGGGTACTCGCAGCAAAAGACTGGTGGGCTTGCGAAGATCACTCCCACCTATGACCGCAGTGGACGACCACGCTGCCGCCAACAACACGCCACAGTCGTCGGAGGCGCTGAGGGATGCAGAATGCGCGCTAGGAGACGCCCATTGCCTTGAAATGCGCTGCCGCGAACGACGCCTGTAAGAGCGCCATTAAGGTGTAGGGCCGTAAAGCTGCGCAAAAGACTTGCGATGCACCGTGCGCCGCTGCATCAGTTCCAAAATGAATTATGTGGGCACGCCAAGGTGCGCGGGAAAGCTCCATGAATCCGTAGCTACAAAGTTCACGACAGCCCAGTGATGAGAGCAAGAGCTGCCGCACGCTGGGGATTGAGCGCGAGCGGCTAGGGGCCGCGCTAATACGTGTGCGTAAGATGGCTTCCGTCAAGCGAGGAAGACGGGCGAGCGCAGCAAGGAAACCAGGCGAGCGATGGGAGGCCATTACTGCGCCTCTGTTAGACAGCGGCGCTACGAGGACTTCTGGTAGTTAGAGTTGCCTGCTGAGACCGCCGCACCGTGCTGAAGTTTGAAACACTATAGAAGACTCGCACGTTGGTGACAGCCGCTCACGGCGATGCGATGAAAAGGCAGACCGCCGTCGCGTGCCTGCTTGCAGCATGGAGCCGATGGCCCACGAAAGAAATGTGGGGTGAAATCCGCTTCCTTCGGCTGTTCGAACAAAACTGCTTGATCTCTAAAAACGGCGTGTGAAAAGGCAGAACCTTCTCTCCCCATAGCTTTTTCGTGAGGGAGAGAGATATGGGAGCGAAGAGTCAATTTGTATATCTTGTTGAAAAGCATTGGCCCCAAAACGTGCTCCCAGTTACTTTTCTGGGACCAAAATGCAATGATTTGTTTTTGTTTCTGCTTAACACCCTCGAAAAAACGTTTCTAGGCCATTAGTGGGTGCACATACCTTTTCCTTGTGTTTCTGTGTCCGGCCTCTAAGGCCTGGAAACGTTCGATATATGTTTTACTTGTACTGGGACATTCCACCATTTCTGGGCATGCCTGGGAAGGTACGTTATATGCTTTGCTAACCTAACCCAACCAAACCCAACAGAACCTAACCCAACCAAACCCAACCGAACCTAATTTAACCTAACCTGACTTAACCTAACCCAACCCAGCCCAGCCCAACCTAAAATAACCCAACCCAACCCACGCTAACATAACCTAACCCAACATAACAGACCCCAACCCAACCTATCTCAACCTAACCTATCCCAACCCAACCCAACCTAACCTAACCCAAACTCACCCAACCTCACCCAAACTAACCTAGCCTAACCCAACCCAGCCTAACATAACCTAACCAAACCTAATACAACCTAACAGACCCCAACCCAACATAACCCACCCTAACCTAACCTAACGTGGTTGGTCATGACATGGCGTTCATGAACAGTGTGCCATACACAGTCCAGTACTGGCTCCGGTGCAATCAGGACCTAAACTAGCCCAAACTTACCTAACTAACCCAATCTAACCTAACCTTACCAAGACCAACGTTACCCACCCCAACCAAACCTAGCCCCAACCCAACCTAATCTAACCCAACGTAACCTATCCTAAACTAACCACCCTAACCTAACCTAACTTTATACAAACCAACCCAACCTGACCCACTATAACTTAACCTATCCTAACCTAACCCAACCAAACTCTACCCAGCCTAACCCAACCCAGCCCAACCTAACCCAACCTAACGCAACCCAACCCAACCTAAACAAACCTAACCCAACCCAACCTAACATAACCCTACCTAGCTTAACCCAACCCAACAGAATCTAACCATACATAACCTAACGTAACCCAACCCAACCTAACCTAATCAAACCTAACCCAACCCAACCAAACCTAATCTAACACAACCTAACTGAACCCAGCCCTACCCGACCCAACCTAACCTAACCCAACACAACCTGACCCAACCTAAACCAACCCATCTTCACCCAACGCAACCTAACCTAACCTATCGCAACCTAACCTAACCCAACCCAACCTAATCCAACCTAACCGAACCCAACCTATCCTATCCTAACCTAACCCATCTCAACATAACCTAACTTACACAATCCAAACCAACCTAACACAACCTAACCCACTCTAACCTAACCTATCCTAACCTAAACCAACAAACTTTACCCAACCTAACCTAACCCTACCCAACGTAACCCCACCTAACAGAACCGAACCTAACCTATATAACCTAATACCGCATTTATACGGGCACCCTTAACCATGGTTAAGTAAACTGCGGTTACCCTTAACTATAGTTAGCCGCGCTCAAACGGAAAGCCAAACTGTAGTTACGCCACTAACCGTAGTTACCGTAAACCGAGCTGGCTAACCTCCGTTTGCGCTTAACCGACAAAATGGCGGCGTCCGTGGAAGGCATGGAGGCAGCAGCAGCAGTGTCGCAGCAATCGTCCTCCCAGAGGCGTGTCAACTGGCCCGATGTAACAACAGCGGCTTTGATTCGCATCTGGGAGGACCAGCTACCCGCTCTGCGGGGAAATACGCGCAATGCGCGTATATACGCTGCCATGGCGGCGGAGCTGAACGCCGGGCTAGCGCCGGGCGAAGGCCCCTACACTGCAAAGCAAGTCAAGCAAAAAATGGATAATCTGAACAAAAAATACCGGTAAGTGCTATCTTTACTCTCATTGCATTGCTCACCTAGCGCTGTTTTTATGGCGCGACGTCAGCCCCACGTGTGCGGCAGCAGTGTGTTGGTTCAGCAACGTGCAAACTTTTCGCCGTCGTCGCGTATTGTTTACCTCGCGAGCGCCCAAGATGTTTCAATTATGTATGTACTCATATAAGAACTGAACAACGAGTGCCGTGTGACGGGAGCAGCGTATGTTACACAGCGCCAGTCCGTTTTTTTTCTTCGTAAACTGCATAGTTGTTGGCCTAACAAAAGATGACACATACCCACACTGGGGGATCGGCCAAGAATCGGGTGGCTATTCACCTGTACTGAGTTAATAAAAAAGAAAAGCACCTTTTCGTCTTCGTTTGTGTTCGCGTGCATGCACCGCTCTGCATGCAAACTTTGTCTTTCTCATTTTCGCGGCAGCTGTTGTCGTTCAAAGCTTTTGTTTCAAACTGACAGAGCGCGGTACATAGTGACCTTGCCATACAGCCGCCAGCACGCATGGCAGCACGCATGGTCAGCGTTGTGATCATTACTTATCTCCTATTTAACTTGCACTGATTGATTGGCAGGAATAATTCTCAGTCAATCAACTTCCGCTCAAGTGTAAGCATTGCGTGCAGAACCGAATACACGTGCTTCAAAATTTCACTCTTTTTTTTCTGAGTTAAGGTGTATTTATAGAGTGCTCGGGTACTTCTGGCTACCAGCTAAGGTAACAGTTCAGCAAATTTCTCGATTTTCTGAAATATATAACTTTAGGCCTCACTGGCCTACTATGCAGATATTGCTAGAATGCTATCAGCTGAACCAATCACTTGAAAAGCTCCAACTGGTGCAGTTAAGTGACATTTTCACCAGTACCTGCCAGTTGGTACCTGCATATTGATGTAACATTTGTCTTAAGTACCAGTGTTCACAGGAAGTTTGATGGCCTAAAGAGATCACCAAGAGCACATTTATTATTGAAATAATTTCTATCTTTCCAGGCAGCTGAGACGAACTGGAACTGCCACTGGCTCTCCTGGTGTCCCGTGGCAGTTCTACTGGCAGCTGCACAGTTTCCTCGGCAGCCTACACATCAATGATGATGGGCGGGTCGAGGAAAGTTTGGAGGTAATTTACAATTTCAAACATTACCCATTATTAGACCGCTCAGTCACTGTGGAATTCCATCACTATGAATTTTTTAAATGTACAGAATACTGCACAAGGCACGCCGGCTGCGGATACTAGAGAACTGAGTAGAAAAGGGAGGGAAGAGGTTGCACAGAAAAAAACGACACTTGTACAACCATGGTTGTCAGACAAGCGCGAACAAAAGGTTCTTAACCCACAGCAGTTCAATTCAAAGTGTCATACTGCAGTTACCACCTCATCTCTATCTACTTTGGTTCATTGGTTTGGCCTCTTGCCAAGGTTATATACCAAGTTGTACGTAGTTGATTACTTGTAATCTGTTACTTGTAATTGAATACATTTTATGTAATTTTGTAATCAATTACTTTTTCAGACTAACATTACGGGTTATATAGTTATCCTTTATTTTTATAGCATTGTTTATTGCCTCTGGGCATAAGGAGAGTTGGGAAGAAAAGAGGAAGGATATAAGTGGCGAAATTGAGGCCACGTCCCAGTTACGGCAGGAGTGAGGGCAACCCCTACCCGCATCCTCCGGAGCACAATCTCCTCTGCACGGGTAAGACCGTTAGGCGGAGGGTTATCGCACTCTGAGAGACGAGAGCACGTGTGTGGCGCCGGAGGTGTTCCTTGTGAGGAGGGTAGCATCATCTATACTGAGGAATTGAGGCATTGATGTGGGTAGGGTCGGCAAGCAGGTTGCAGAATCTGCAGAGCTTTGTGAATTGATTAGGTCACGTGGGACCCACTCAATTCGAATGGCTTGCGGGATGCGAGCCACCAGGCGATGTATTTTCTGGCAGATTTCTGGGCTGCGGCTGACGCGTCGGAGTAGACGTATTGCTTGAAGGGCGTCAGTGCGGATGATAATGTGGGCTGTAGGGAAGCAAGGTAACTGCGGCTACAGAGGGAAGCGAGTCTTGTATAGCAACCAGCTCAGCACAGAAAGAATAAGGTTCCGCGAATCGAAACCTGACCGTCTTGTCAAGTGCAGGCTTGCAGGGACAGTAAACTGCAGTTGTTGTTACACAGCCCTGGGTACTGACATCAACATATATAATAATTGAGCCGCGATATTATTATAACATATATAATAATGTTAGCCGCTCAGTCGTGCGGCTAAAATACCTATGTGAGCTTGCACAGTGTTGATTTTAGTGGCCAATTTCCAGGTCTCAGGAACAGAGCCTTTAGCCATACTGGGGCGGTAATTGACCACTGTAATCAGTTACATTTCAGATGGAGTTATTGTAATTGCAGTTGGTAACTTATTTTATGCAACGTGTACAAGACTCGTTATATATTACCAATGACACTATCGATGTCTCATTCATTTTAAACATGCTATTCATTATTGCTGTTCAGTGATTAGTTTTTGCTAGACTCTATAATTAAGTTCTTCAATAATATATCTATGCAGCTACTAGACTGTTAAGTTCTTAAATAATATATCTATGCACTTATATGCAGATAAAAGATTTGAACTGTCCCTTTGTTCTGGCTGGCATAGGTTGGGGCAGCTGATGATTGCATACTATTACGGCAGCTTTGACCATTCACCTGGGAAGATGAAAAATGCAATATACTATGTTTGGTCGTGTGCAGCTGCCAGTCGTCAATGAGGTGCCAGGCACTGCCGAGGTACTGGCGTCAGGGGAAGACGAGCCCCTCGGAGACAGAGCGGACCTCCAACTGCTGAGCACGTCTCCCCTGGCTGTACTACCCAGTACGAGTGGAAATATAGGCTGCAGCAACCGAGGTGGAACAAGTGGAGGCGGCAGAAGCCGACGCAAGCGGGACAGCAGCTCCGTTGTGCACCAGCTTCTTGCGCTTCATAAAGACGAAGCCGCACAGGCGGTGAAAGAGGAGAAAAGGGCCCACAAATTTAGAAAGAAAATGCTTCGAATGACGCAAGAGGGCAATGATATTAACGCCAACTTGGTTCGGCTGTTAGACAAGTACATGAAATCAAAAGAGGATAAAGAAAATAATGACAGGTAATTCAATAAAACTTTTTGCTGGGCAAGTTGGTTCATTTTACTTGAGGGGATGCTTGTAGCGCGACAAAAAACAAACAAGGGACAGAAGTCGAATGGGACAAGTGCTACTCTCAACTAGCTTTATTGAAAGATCAATCGCACTCATTTATACAATTTCCTTTTTCCTTCAAGAACACAATCACCAGAACACTCATGTGAATGACACACAAATTTCACACGCATCACATCAGGCTATTTAAAAACTTATGCTCGTTAGAGTACATCTTTACCGAAGGGCTGGTGACGCACTCCAACCCTTTCTTTTTGATATGGAACGCCTCTATCAGTTACCGTGTTAGTGCGAGCATGAAAAATGCGTCGAGAATGGGAGTGGAACGAATCCGGTAGTTCACTGCAAGTCTTGCAAATGCTCGTCATTCCTAAAAAAGACAAGAGGTCATTGGTCAAAGCAAATGCGCGCTAAAGCGGGAACTGATATAGGCGTTCCATATCAAAAAGAAAGGGCCAGACTGCATCAGCAGCCCTTCGGTGAAGATGTACTCTGACGAGTATGTTTTAGATAGCCTGATCTGATGCAGGCGTGTGAAATTTGTGTGCCATTCGCATGAGCGTTCTGGTGATTGTGTTCTGTAAGGAAAATGGAAACTATGTAAATATGTTCGATCGATCTTTCAATTAAACTAGTTGAGAGTAGCGCTTGTCCCGTTTATCTCTGTGCCTTGTCTGCTTTTTGTCGCGCTACAAGCATCGCCTCAAGTAAAATGAACCAACTTGCCCAACAAAAAGTTTTATTGAACTTCATTTCTAGTACAGTGGGCCCTTCTTTCGTGTTTTCCTCTCCATCGCAAGAGTCTGTGTTAATCACCCACATCACTTGGACGACATGCAAGGCAAGACGCTTGGCGTATTGCATAAGGAAAGGGCTGGTGCCGGTAGAGTTGGCTGCCGCCATAGACGTTGAAGATCTCTACTATTCTATTCCCCACAAAGAACTGTTTACCTCTGTTCTTAAGTGCATTGAAGAGAAACCTAGTTTGGGGAGCTGCTCCAAAGACCACTCTTCAAAATATTTACCTCCTTCAGAAGAAGGCCTTAAGAATTATTTTTAACCAACCTTATGATTATCCTTCCGCAGCCCTTTTTCACAATAGTAACGTGCCGAGAATATTTAGTCTCTTTGATATACGTCTGTCCTTGCGCTACAAACAGGAAACTTGGGACAAAATTTCAACAATATCTCAAATCGCTAAGCTTGAGCTCCTTGTACCTACATACCCGCTACGCCGTCTGCGGCACTACAACCTTAACACGCCACGAACTAACTACGGGATACAGATGCTTAGATATTATCTACCCGCACTTCTCAACCGCATCTTTGATGCAGGCATTGACATTAATAAATGCAGCAATGCTGACCTCCGGGCGTTCTTTCACTAAATAATTCTCTTTTTTTATGGTTTGTGGCTGTTACGTATATGGTCGAAATATGCAGGTTCGTTGAAAGCTTAGCATCACCCGACAGCACGTCAATATCATGTTGTCTTCATTCATGTATGTTGAAAATTGTTCTTTTTTATACGTTGTCAATGTGTTCACTGCTGTGAAATTAAGTGCTATAATCTGTATATAGAATGTTTAAATCATGCTTCCAGTGCATGCTTTGAATTTTGTATACAACTTGTTCTTTATGTTATATTGTGCGCTTAGTTTGTGTTTCCGCTATTCATTCATGGATTGTGATTTATGCCTTAGGTTTATGTATGCCTTTCTTGTTTGCATGTGACCAATGGTGCCACTGTTGCTGGATGTTGTGGGCCTTGGGAGCTTGCCAAGCTACGGCATTTCTTCCCGGGGCCCACTGCTCTGTAGCAAGAAATAAATAAACTGAAACTGAAACATAAAACCCTTGGTGTTTATTGGCAGTAATATTGGCAGGTGCAGAAACAGGTCTTGAGTGAGCCGCTGATGACGCAGTTCTTGCCTCCGGAACTGCGGTGGTTAGTCTTCCGCGTGGACGGCGGGTTGGCGACGGAGCATTGGAGAACGGGAACGACGGCCAGGAGACGGCGAGCGGTGGGAGCGGGGATGGTAACTAGGAGAGGAATCCGGAGGCGGCAAGTGTGACGCAGGCGAGGACGACGGCGGAAGGTCGTACGTTGGCTCACGCCTATAATAGTAGGGACGGTGGCCACGACTGCGACACAAACGAGCCACATGACCAGCGATGCCACAGGCGTAGCAAATAGTGCGGTTGTCTTGTGTGCACCAGGGGTTGAGTGGCTGCAGCTGTGATCGGGGGTGGGCAACCGGATGGTAAGGTGGGGTTGCAGGTCGCTGGGGTTCTAGCTGCCGGGTAGGTGGCCTGTAGACGGGCAGCAGGTGAGGGCCGCGACCGCAGGTGGTAGGCAATGCGCGGGTGCGAAGCTCCAGGGCGAGGGATCGTTGGCACCTCCACCACTTGTAATAAGAACACAGCACACTACTAATACAGCACACACAGCACACCACACCACAGCACAGTAATAAGAGCACAGCACAGTAATAAGCACAGCGTCACGAACAACCAGCGGAACCATCCAGGCACAGATCAGAGACCGCGTTCAGTCCAGAGAACGCACGAGCTTCGGAGTGTTCGGCACTTCTCGTCGTCTTCTTCGTTGAGCGCCAGCGTCTGAACATTCTAAAGCCCGTGTCCAGTCTTACAACAATGTCTTCTGATATCACTCATTTTAGGTTATTTGAATATGCATACATTACCATTCATCTCTGTTGTCACTTTTCTCTTAACTTTGCTATGGCCTGTTCAGAAGTGGACGCTCTTCTTTTATAAACTGGTAATGAAACAACCAAATCTCTGCCGATCAGCAAAAAACTAAGCGTCTGTTTTTGTAGCTCTCACGAAAAGCTAAAGATTGTGCCACCTTATGCCAGATTTGCCAGATTTATGCAAAATGCTTCAGTTGCCTGCAAGGTGGTTCGCCAGGGCATTCCTTATTGCTACTCCTGACGGCTCTAATCGGCTACTCGAGTATACTGGTTGGGGACGCCTTTCGTTTGCACTTTGCACCGCACTCAGCCATCCTGCATCACACCCATCACTGAATTGCTCGCAGACATTGTGTAGCACACAAGCAGCTCGGACCACAATGTTCACATTGTGAATACTGCACTTGAGGCCTTTCAACAGCATTCTGAAGCGTGCCTTAACACGTCCAAACGCATTTTCTACGACACGTCTGGCACTTGACAGATGGTAGTTGAAGGTCTGTGCGGGCGACCCAGCAGTTCCAGAAAAGGAGTAGGGCTTCATTACATTCCTCTGCAGGGCGAACGCTTGGTCAGCAAGAAGCACTGGGCCAACTTGCACCCCTTGAATTGTCCTTGTTTCTAATTGAAACAGGTCACTGTCTAAAATACGCGGAAGTCGTGAGGTTTGAAACACTGCAGAGTCATTATTTTTGCCAGGACTCCCACTGTTGGTGTACAAAAACTTGTACTTGTGATTAACCACAGCGAGGAGGATGATGCTGTACCACCCTTTATAGTTAAAATAATCTGCCGCCTCTTCCTTTGGAGGGCACACCTCGATGTGGCAGCCATCCAGGGCACCAACACCTTGAGGAAAGCCACAAACTGCAGCGAACTGGCGCATGTGCTCCTGCAATTCATGCAACTTCGGGAAACACACAAGTTGAGCTTCCAAGTTGTTAACAATTACGGCGCAGAACTCGCGAAATATCATGTTCACAGAGGCAGGGCTCACGCCAAAAAGGTTCGCTACAGTCCGCTCTTCAGCTGACGTTGCGAGGCGGTAAAGGCCAATCGCCACGCGTTTTTCCAGAGCGATTGCCTTTCGCATGCTGGTGTCTTGCCGACGCATGCTCTCGCAAACGCCCACAATATAGTGAAATGTGGGGCGGTCCATTCTGAAATTATTGCGGAAGCCACTGTCCGGAAGATGGGGCAGCGTCGTATCGTACCACGAATTTGGGCGTGGATACATCCATAACGCTCGCTGCTGCGTGCATTGAAGAACCGCCGCCAACAAAAGGCGTTTCGATAGCCTGCGATGACACCTACTTTTCGCTTCCAGCATGTCGATTTCGGCGCTCAGAGCAAGCCGCTGCATGCGGAGACGTTGAAGTGCTGCCTGATGCGCCGCAAACACAGCCCAAAACTCAACGTCGGCGTCGTCCCCACCGTCCACCACAGGCCCGCGTGAAGCCATCGCAGCCTGAATGCTGAATGTCGACACACTCACAATACACGATATTGCACACACAGAACGTAAGGAGGCAATTAGACGCCGCAACGTGGCTGCACTGATCACGTACACGAGGTGCGCTTGCAATCAAAAGAGGCACAATGCTCCCACGACGGTTCCCAGCACAGTAGTGGCTACAAGTGGCTATTATGCCGGCTAAAAAGTCAGCTAAAACCATCGTTTGTAGACTTCTTTTTGCTTTTCGTTAATGTCCGCCAATGCGTAACCAAAGCTCTGCCCCGCAGGGGGTAGTGCGATAAACAACCTTTTTTTTCTTTCATTTATCCTTTTTAAATTAACCGTATTTAATAATACACTGGTATACGTGCAGTCACAAATTCGCAATGGAGGTGATCACATGGTGGTTTCCGTCACACTAACCGACATGCCTAAACCGCGTGTAAGCGCGGCCAACTACGGTTTGCGCTAACCATAGTTAAGTCCTACAACCACAGTTAAGCTTAACCATGGTTAAGGCTGCCCGTGAAAAGAGGGTATAACCCCTCCTAACGTAACCTAACCCAACCTAACATAACCCAACTAAGCCTAACCCAACCTAACCCAACCCAACCTAACCCAATTTGACCTAACCCAAGCTAACCTAACCTAACTCTACCCAACCCCCTTCAACCTAACCTAGTCCATCCTAACCAACCTAACCCAACCTTACCCAACCCAAACCAACCTAATCGAACCAGCCCAACCTAACCTAGCCCAAGCTAACCTAACCCAACTTAACCTAACCTAGCCCAACCGAACCTAACCCAAACCAAGCTAACCCAACTCAACCTAACCCAAGCTAACCTAGCCCAATACAGCCCAACCTAACCTAGCACAAGCAAACCTAACCCAGTCCAACCTAAGATAACCCAACCCAACCTAACCTAACCCAAACTAAGCCAACCTTAACCAACCTAACCTAACATAACCCACCAAACCTAATACACCCTAACCCAACGCAGCACAAACTAACCTAACACAAGGAAACGTAACAAAATCCAACCTAACCTATTATAACCTTACCCAACCAACCTAACCTAACCGAAACTAACCCAACCTTACCCAACCTTCCCAACCTAAAATCACCTAACCCAACCAACATAACCTAAAAACCCAACCCAACATGTTAGGTTAGGATTGGTTAGGTTAGGTTGGGTTTAGGTTAGGGTTGGTTAGTTACTTTAGTTTGGGTTAGGGTAGGTTAGGTTTGGTAGGGTTCGGTGGGGTTTGGTTAGCTAAGGTTAGGTTGGTTTGGGTTAGTTAGGTTAGGGTAGGTAGTGTTAGGTTTGGTATGTTTAGGTTCTGTTGGGTTGGGTTAAGTTAGGTTGGGTTAGGTTAGGTTCGGTAAGATTTGATTAGGTTGGGTTGGGTTGGGTTTGGTTAGGTTAGGTTAGGTGATGTGGGGTTGGTTTAGGTTAGGTTGGGCTAGATTAGGATAGGTTAGGTTGGGTCGGGTTTGTTTAGGTTAAGTTAGGTAAGGTTGGGTAATTTGGGTTAGGTTAGGTTGGGTTGGGTTACGCAAGGTTGGTTTGAATTGGGTTAGGTTAGCTTGTGTTATGTTAGGTTGGGCTGGGTTGGGACAGCTTAGCTTTGGGTTAGGTTTGGTGGGGTTAATTTGGGTAAGGTTCGGTTAGCTTGGGTTAGGTTAGTTTCGGTTATGTTTGGCTGAGTTCGGTTAGGTTGGGTTGGGTTAGGTTGGGTTAGGTTAGGTTGGGTTGGGATATGTTGAAGTGGGTTGGGTACAGTCAGGTTAGGTTAGCTTGGATTAGGTTCGGTTGGGTTATGCTGGGTTGGGTTAGGTTACATTAGGTGGGGTTTAGGATAGGTTAGGTTAGGTTGGGTTGGGTTAGGATAGGTTGGGTTACATTTGGTCAGTTTGGGTAAAGTATGGTGAGCCTGAATTAGGGCAGGTTATGTTCGGTTGGGTTGGGTGGGCTTAGGTTAGTTAAGGTTTGGTTGGGTTAGGTTTGGTATGCTTAGGTCCTGTGGGACTGGGTTAAATTTGGTTGGTTTAGGTTAGGTTTGGTTAAGTTGGGTTGGGTTGGGTTAGCTTAGATTGGGTTGGGTTGGGTTAGGCTAGGTTAGGTTCGGTTGGGCTGGGTTGGGTTAGGTTTTGTTAGGTTGTGTTGGGTTAGTTTGGGTTTGGGTAGGTATGCTTAGGTCCTGTGGGACTGGGTTAAGTTTGGTTGGTTTAGGTTAGGTTTGGTTAGGTTGGGTTGGGTTGGGTTAGTTTAGATTGGGTTGGGTTAGGTTAGGTTAGGTTCGGTTGGGCTGGGTTAGGTTAGGTTTTTTAGGTTGTGTTGGGTTTGTTTGGGTTTAGTTAGGTTTGGTTAGGATAGGTCGGATTAGGTTGGGTTAGGTTTGGGTATATTAGGTGGGGTTGGGTTAGGTTAAGTAAGGTTGGGTTGGGTTAGGTTGTGTTAAGTTAGCCATTTTGGGTTAGGTTAAGTTATGTTGGGTTGGGTTAAGTTAGGTTTGGTTGGGTTAGGTTAGGTTCGGATACATTGGGTTGGGTTAGGTGCAGTTAGGTTACGTAAGAAAAGGATGTGTTGTGTTGGGTTAGGTTGGATTGGGTTAGTTGGGTTAGGTTAGGTTAGGCTGGGTTATGTTGGGTTTTGTTCAGTTAGGTTTGGTTACCTTAGGATAGGTTGGGTTGGGATAGGCTGGGTTAGGTTAGGTTGGGTTGGGTTAGTTTGGGTTAGGTTAGGTTGGGTTAGGCTAGGTTAGGTTGGGTTGGGTTACGTTAGGTTGGGTTACATTGGGTTGGGTTAGGTGCAATTATGTTCGGTTAGGCTGGGTTTTGCTCGGTTAGGATGGGTTGGGTAAGGTTGGGTTAGGTTGGTTTAGGTTAGTTTGGGTTATGTTGGATTTGGCTGGATTAGGTTGGGTTAGATTAGGTTAGGTTGAAGTGGGATAGATTAACTTAGGTCAGGTTAGCTTGGGTTTGGTTAATTTGGCGTAGGTTGGGTTAAGTAGGTTTAGGTAAGGTTGGGTTGGGTTAGGCTGAGTTGGGATATGTTGGGTTGGGTTTGGATTTGTTAGGTTGGGTTGGGTTAGGTTAGGTTGGCTTGGGTTAGGTTGTGTTAGTTCATGTTGGATTGGGTTAGGTTATGTCAGGTTGGGCTAGGTTATGTCAGGTTGGGCTAGGTTAGGATAGGTTAGGTTAGGTTTTTGTTGGGTTAGGTTGTGTTAGTTCATGTTAGATTGGGTTAGGTTATGTCAGGTTGGTCTAGGTTAGGATAGGTTAGGTTAGGTTTTTGCTGGATTAGGTTGTGTTAGTTCATGTTAGATTGGGTTAGGTTATGTCAGGTTGGGCTAGGTTAGGATAGGTTAGGTTTTTGATGGGTTAGGTTATGTTAGGTTAGGTGTGATTGGGTTAGGTTATCTTGTGTTATGTTAGTTTGGGCTGGGTTGGGTTAGGTTGTCAGCTTTTGTTAGGTTAGGTTTGATTAAGATAGGTAAGGTTGGTTTGGGTTAGTATGGGTTAGGATGGATTGGGTTAGATAAGATTAGGTTGGGTTAGATTAATTTGGGTTAGGTTTGGCAGGGATCGATTAGTTTGGGTTAGGTAGGTTGGGTAGGTTGAAGTGGGTTGGGTACAATTAGGTTAGATTAGCTTGGGTTATGCTGGGTTGGGATAGGTTATGTCGGGGGGGTTAGGTTAGGTTAGGTTGGGTTTTGGTTAGGGTTGGTTAGTTACTTTAGTTTCGGTTATGTATGGTGAGGCTGGGTTAGGGTAGGTTAGGTTTGGTAGGGTTGGGTGGCGTTCGGTTAGCTAACGTTATGTTGGGTTTGGTTAGGTTGGCTTGGGTTAGGTTAGATATGGTTAGGTTATGTTGGATTGGGTATAGTTAGGTTGGGTTAGGTTTCGTTAGGTTGGATTGGGTTAGTTTTGTTAGGTTGGGTTGGGTTAGTTTGGGTTTGGTTAGATTGGGTTGGTTTGGGTTTGGTTAGGTCGGGTTAGATTGGGTAAGGTTTGGGTAGATTAGGTTGGTTTGGGTTAGGTTGGGTTAGGTTATGTAAGGTTGGGTTGGGTTAAGGTAGATTGGGTTACATTGGGTTGGGTTAGGGGCAGTTAGGTTAAATTAGGTTAGGTTGGGTTGTGTTGGGTTAGGTTGGGTTGGGTTAGTTGGGTTAGTTTAGGTTAGGCGGGCTTAGGTTGGGTTGCGTTGGGTTAGGTTTGGTTGGTGCGGTTAGGATAGGTTGCGTTGGGTAAGGTTGGGTTAGGTTAGGTTGTGTTGGGTTAGGTTGAGTTGGGATATGTTGCGTTGGGTTAGGTTAGGTTAGGTTGGGTTAGCTTAGGTTGGGTTTGGCTAGGTTAGGTTACGTTGCATTGGGTTAGGTTGGCTTCTGTTAGTTTAGGTTGGGCTGAGCTGGGTTAGGTTATGTTGTGTTGGGTTCGGTTAGGTTAGGTTAGGTTAGGTTAGGTTTGGGTAGATTAGTTTGGGTTGTGTTAGGTTGGGATAGGTTATGTAAGTTTGGGTTGGGTTAGCATGCGATAGGTTAGCCTAGGTTCGGTGAGGTGAGTTGGTTTGGGTTAGCTTAGGTTGGGTTGGATTAGGTTAGGTTGGGTTACTGTGGGTTGGGTTAGGTGCAGTTATGTTTCGTTAGGTTAGGTTGAGTGTGTTGGGTTAGGTTATGTTGGGTTAGTTCGGTTAGGTGAAGTTAGGCTGGGTTCGGTTCTGTTAGGTTGTGGAAGTTATGTTAGGGTAAGTTGGGTTGGGTTTGGTTAGGTTGGGTTGGGTTATGTTTGGTTATATTGGGTGTGGTTAGGTTAGGTTTGCTTGGGTTAGATTAGGTTAGGTTGGGATGGGTTAGGTTGGGTTGGGTAAAGTTATGTTAGGTTAGGTTGGGTTAGTTTAGGATAGGTTAGGTTTGGTTGGGTTAAGTTTGGTTGAGGTGGGTTACATTGGGTGTGGTAAGGTTAGGATAATTTGGGATAGGTTGGGTTGGATTAGGTTACGTTAGGTATGATTAGGTTCTGTAGGGTTCGGTTAAGTTATGTTGGGTTAGGTTAGGATATGGTTGGTTGGGTGGGGTTAGGTTACCTAAGGTTAGGTTATGTTGGCTTGGGTTTGTTAGGTTAGGTTGGGTTAGGTTAGGTTAGGTTGAGTGGGTTGGGTTAATTTAGGTTAGGTTAGATTGGGTTAGGTTTATTTGGGTTAGGTTGGGTTGGGTTAGGTAGGGTTATGTAAGGTTGGGTTGGGATAGGTTAAGTTAGCTTGGGTTAGGTTACATTTGGTTAGGATAGGTAAGGTTGGTTTCGGTTAGGTTAGGTTGGGTTGAGTTAGATTAGGTTAGGTTGGGTTGGGTAAATTTGTGTTAGGTTGGCCTGGGATCGGTTAGGTTGGGTTGGGTTGGGTAAGGTTGGGTTAGGTTAGGTTGAAGTGGGTTGGGTACAGTTAGGTTAGTTAGCTTAGGGTATGTTAGGATGGGTTAGGTTAGGTTGGGTTAGGTGTGGTTGGGTTAGGTTAGGTTTGGATGAAGTTGAAGTTGTAAGTTTATTAATGCATTCAAATAGAAACGTATACAGCGAGAGGTCCCATGGTACAAGACGGCGGGCGGGACCTCCCATGACAATAAATTTCAATAAGCAACAAGATAAGAAATACACAACAAATTTATTAGCGATGCTGAGAATTATTACATTGTGAAATATGAGTTCTTGAAATATTTAAATATAAACAATATAATGCAGGAGAATGTGCAATAAAACACTAACAGATGTCGCGATACATAGGACCAATAGCAAAAAAGAAGAAAATCACATATTAAGAAGGAAAAGCTTTCATTTGAGTTTGAACAAAGAAAACATTGGTTTGATGACCAAGTTCAAGGAATTCTAAAATGATATGGATGGAAAATTAAGGCATTGTTTCTCGTAGTTTGTTCTGATCTTAGGCAGTGAAATGTTATTTCGCTGCGCAAAACGTGTGATGATGTTGGTTATGAGCGTGCCGTGTGAAAATATGCTTAGCGGGATTTGATGATGCAGAATCTTAAAGAATAGGATACCAATGTTGTAAAGGTAAAGGGACGAGATAGGTAGAAAGTTCAAATCTATGAATAAAATGCGTGAGGGTGACATTTAAGAGGTATAGGTTATGATGCGCAAGGCTTGCTTTTGCAGTTTTATTAAAGGCCAGAGATGAATATGTTAGGTGTTACCCCAAGATGAGTACCGTAGTTTATGTGGCTTTGGATGAATGCGTAGTAATGGGATAATAAAGTTTGGATTGGGAAATTGCTTCGGGCTTTATTTAGTGCGCGTAACACATACGAAATTTTCTTCCACGTTTCAGCTACAAGATTATGAAATTTTAAGTGAGGGTCTATGATAACACTCAGAAATGAAACTCTATCTTGTGACGAAATAGCGGCAGAATTGAGGTATTGTAGTGGTGTAATGAACAAAAACTTTTGAGGGGGATGGAAAATCTGAAAACATGTCTTAGTGACATTTACGGACTGGCGGTTAATGTGGCACATACGCTTAAGAGAATTAAGGTCATATTGTAGGTTATGTATGAGCTGAATAATGTCCTAGTGCGATGATATCATGGTAGAGTCATATGCATACAGTATACTATTGCAATTCTTTAAAGAGGACGGTAAATCATTAATGTAAAGTAAAAACAATACAGGGCCTAGAATTGAACCTTGCGGAACACCCTTGTTAATTACAGCTATGTTAGATGCGTGATCGTCAATAGTGACTATGTGCTCACGGTCGCAGAGAAAGCTCTTCAGGAGCATTAGAGGAGGTCCAGTGATAATGTATGATTCCAGTTTGTGAAACAAGATGGAGTGATCGATGGAATCAAATGCTTTAATAAAATCTATGTATAATGCTCCTGAGAACATTCCTTTATCAATAGGCAGCCTAACGTAATCTATGAGTAATCTAACGTAATCTATGGTAACCTTACGTAATCTATGGAAGTATCTGTAGATAGTCCGCGGCGAAAGCCGTGTTTACCATCTGTCAATATGTTAAAATTTTCAATATAACTTGACAAACTTGATTCAATTAATTTTTCTAAAATCTTTGTAAAAACGGGAAGAATTGCAATTGGTCGATAATTATTCGGCAGAGCTGGATCGCCTAACCCAACCTCACCATAGCTAACCTAACCCCACCCAATCCAACAAAGCCTAACCTAACCTAACCCAGCCCAACCGAACCTGACCATACCTAACCAAACCTAACCCAACCGAACCTAACTAGCCCAACCCAGCTTAACCTAATCTACCCCAACCTAACCTAACCTAACCCAACCCAACCAAACCTAACCGAACCTAACAGACACAGCTTTACCCGACGAAACCTAACCTAAACCAACCCATCCTAACCCAACAAAACCCAACCTAACTAAATCTAACCTAACATTACCCAAACCAATGTAACCCACCCTAACCAAGGGACACTGAGGAGAACTCTATCCTTTTTTTAGCAAAATCTGATAGTTCGGCATTTCATGGCTTTGTTGCCGCTTGTCCGGGCGCGAAAAATGCATTTATTTCAAAGAATTTTGGATACGAAGTTGAGAAAGTTTTTCCCGCCGCTCTGATTCAAACTCGAGAACTCTTATGACGACACGGAGAGCTCTTATGACGTCACAGAACGGAGTGACGTGATACGTGACGTAAACGCAGACTCCGTGATTTCTGACGGCTAGCGGTGCGGTGCGCAACCTTCCTTTGCCAGCCTCAGAGATTCGTGGCTTCCATGAAGTAAGGAAAATTCCTCCATGGTGGCGCCTCTTGTCTTAGGAAGTCATCACGCTTGTACTTGCGAGATTGGCCTGTGGCGGCGACACCTGTATTTTGGTTCTTGCTATTTTCTACATTACAAGAGCTTTGTTTTCAGTAAGAGAGGCGTTTTTGTAATCAGGAGCTGCTATTCTATCGATACAAGCCAACTTCAATTTCTCCTCAGTGTCCCTTTAACGAACCCAACCTAACCTAAGCCAACCTAACCTATCCTAAACAAACCCAACCTAACATAACCTAACTTTACCCAACCCAACCCAATCTAACCCACTCCAACCTTACCTATAATAAACTAACCCAACCCCACCTTACCCAACCTAACCTAACCAAACCCTACCCAACCCAACCTAACCCAACCCATCCTAACCTAACCCAACCTTATCTAGCCTAACCCAACTCACCCTAACCTAACCCAATCCAAACCAACATATCCCAACTCAACATAACACAACCTAACCTAACCCAACCCAGCCCAACCTCACCTAACCCAACCCAACTTGACCCAACCTAGAAACCCATCCTTACCCAACAAAACCCAACCTAACTCAACCTAACCTAACATCACCCAACCCAACATAACCCACCATAACCAAACTTAAACGAACACAACCTAACCTAACCCAACCTTACCTATCCTAGACTAACCCAAGCTGACATAACCTAACTTTACCCAAACAAACCCAATCTAACCCACTCACACTTAACCTATCCTAAACTAACCCAAACCAATCTTACCCAACATAACCTAACATAACCCTACCCAACCACACCTAACCCAACCTAACCCAACCCAACCTAACCTAACCCAACCTAATCTAGCCTAACCCAGCCCAACCTAACCTAACCCAACCACACCTAACCTAACCTAGCCTAACCCAGCCTAACGTAACCCACCAAAACCTAACCTAACCTAATGCAACCCAACCTAGCCTAACCCAACCTAGCCTAAGCCAACCCAACTCAAACTAACCTAGCCCAACATAATCAACCTAACCCAACCTAACCCAACACAACCTACCCTAACCTAACCCAGCCCAACCCAACCTAACCACCTAACCCAACCTTACCTAACCCTGCCTAACCCAACCCAATCCAATTGATCCTTACCCATATTAACCCAACTCAACCTAACCTACCCCAACCCAGCCTTACCATACCTAAGCCAAACTAACCTATCATAACCGAACATAACCTAATCAACCCAACCTAGCCTAACATCCTAACCTAACCCCACCTAACATAACCTAATCCAAACCAACATAGCCCTAACCAACTTAACCCAAGCTAACCTAACTTAACTGTACACAACCCACTTCAACCTAACCTCACTCAACCTAACCTGACCCAACCCAACCTTACCCCCCTCAGCCCAACCTAACCCAAACTAACCTAACCCAAGCTAACCTAACCCAACCTAACCTAACCGAATGGAAACTAACCCAAACTAACCTAACCCAACCTAATCTAACCTAACCCAACTTTACCCAACCCAACCTAACCCACTCTAACCTAACCTATTGTAACCTAATCCAAACCCAATCTTACCCAACCTAAAATAACCTAACACAACCTAACCCAACCCAACCCATCCTAACCTAACCCATCCTGACCGGACACAACACAAGATAACATAACCCAACCTAACTTAACCTTACCATAACCCAACCTAATCTAGCCTAACCCAGTCTTAACTCAGCCAACCACACCTAACCCAACCCACTTCAAACTAACCTAACCAAACCTAACCTAACCTAACCCAACCTTAATCCCCTGAGCCCAAACTAATCCAAACTAACCTAACCCAATCTAACCTAACCCAACCTATCCTAACCTAACAAATCCTAACCTAATCCAACCCAATCTTACCCAACCTAATCTAACGTAACCCAGCCCAATCAAACCAAACCCAACCTAACACAACAAAACCCAACCTAACCCAATACAACCCAACATAACCTAGCCCATCATAACCTGTCCCAATCCAACCTAAGCTAACCGAACCTAATCTGGCCTAACCCAACCCTACGTAACCTAACCCAACCTAACGTAACCCAACAAAACCCACCTAACGAAACGCAACCCAATCTAACCTAACTCAACCTAGCCTAAGCCAACGCAACCCAAACTAACCTAACCCAAAGCAATCTACCTAAGCCAACCTAACCCAACACAACCTAACCAAACCGAACCTAACCCAACCTAACCTAACATGACCCAACCCAACAAAACCTAACCTAACACAAACTAATCTAGCCTAACCCAACCCAACCTAACCTGACCCAACCACACCTATCCCAACCTAACCTAACCCAACCTAACATAACCCAACCTAGCCTAACCCAACCCAACCCAATCTAATGTAACTCAACCTAATCAACTTGACCAAACACAATCTCACCTAACCCAACCTAACATAACCCAACCTAGCCTAACCCAACCCAACCCAATCTAATGTAACAACCTAATCAACTTAATCAAACACAACCTAACCTAACCCAACCCAACCTAACCCACCTAACCTAATCATTCTTAACCCAACCTAACCGAACCCAACTCATCCTTACCCAACCTAACCCAACTCAACCTAACCTACCCTAACCCAGCCTCACCATACCTAACCCAAATTAACCCAACCTACCCAACCTAACCTAACCTATCCTAGCCTAATTCCACCTAACGTAACCTGACCGAACCCAACCTAACCCAAGCTAACCTAATATAATTTAACCCTATCCAACCGAACCTTACCCAACGAAACCTAATCTAACCCAACCCAACCTAACCCAACCCAACGTAACCTAACCGACCCCAACCCAACCTAACAAAACCCAATCTAACCAAACCCAAAATAACAAAACCTAACCCAACCTTACTAAACCTAACCCTACCTTACCCAAACCAACCTAATCTACCCAAACCTAACCCAACATAACCCGATCAAACCTAACCTAACCTTACCCAACCTAACCAAACCCAAACTAACCCAACCGAACCTAACAAAACCTAACTGAACCTAACCTAACCTATCCCAACCATACCCGCACCTAAATCAACCTAACCCAACCCAACATAACCTAACGAAAGCCAAACAAACGTAACCCAACCTAACTAACCCAACCGAACAGAACGTCACCATACCTTACCTAACCTAACCCAACCTACCCCAACCTAACCTAACCTAACTAAGCCAAGCCAAATTAACCTAACATAACCTAGCCCTAGCTAACCTAAAACCGCCCAACCCATCCAAACCTAACCTAACCTAACCCAACCTAACTTAACCCAACCCAACAGCACCTAACCATATCTAACTTAACCTAACCGAACCCAATCTAACCAAACCTAACCCAACCAAACCTAACCCAACCAAAGCTAACCTAACCGAACTCAACCTGCCCCAACCTAAACCAACCAATCCTCACCCAACCCAACCAAACCTAACCTAACCCAACCCAAGGTAACCTAACCAAAACTACTCAACCTTACCCAACCTTACCTAACCTAACCAAACCCAACCCAACCTAAACTAACCTATCCTAACCTAGCCAAAGCTAACATAACCTAACCCAAGCCAACAGGACCTAAATCAGCCTAACCAAAGACAATGTAACCCAACCTAACCAAACCCAACATATCCCAACTCAACCTAACAAAACACAGCCTAACCTAACCCTACCTAACCCAACCAAACCTAACCCAAATTAACCTGACCCAAGCAAAACTAACCTAACTTAATCCAACCCACTTCAACCTAACCTAATCTAACTAAACCCACCCAACCGAACCTAACGCAACCCAACCTAACCTAACCTATCCTAAACTCCACCTAACGTAACCTAACCCAACCCAACATAACCCAACCCAACCTAACCCAAGCTAACCTAACCTAACTGTACCGAACCCACTTCAACCTAACCTAAATCAACCTTACCCAACCCAACCCAATACGACCTAACCGAACCCAGCCCAACCTAACCCAAACTAACCTAACCCAAACTAACCCAATCCAACCTAACCCAATGCGAAGGTTGCGTGGGGCTAGTAGGGATAGGTTAGTTTATGCTGGGTTAGGTTGGGTTGCGTTGGGTTGCGTTAGCTTAGATTAGGCTGGGTTGGCTTAGTTTGGTTTAGTTTAGGTTAGGATGGTTTAGGTTGTTTTGGGTATGTTGGGGTTTGGTTTGGTCAGGTTGGGTTAGGATGAAGTAGGTTTGGTTAGGTTGAAGTGGGTTGGGTTAGCATGGGTTAGGTTAATACGTGTTAGGTTGGGTCGGGTTAGGTAGGGTTAAGTAAGGTTGGCTTGGGGTAGGTTGAGTTGGGATGTGTTGGGTTGGGTTGGGATAGGTTAGGTTAGGTTGGGCTAGGTTGGGTTAGTTCCTGTTAGGTTGGGCTAGGTCAGGATATGTTAGGTTAGGTTGGGTTGGGTTTGGTTAGGTTAGTTTGAATTGGGTTAGGTTAGCTTGTGTCAGGTTATATTGGGTTAGGTTAGGTTGGTTAAGGTTGGGTTAGTTTGGGTTAGGTTAGGTTGGGCCGGGTTACATAAGGTTAGGCTGAATTTGATTAGGTTAGCTTGTGTTATGTTAGGTTGGGCTGGGTTGGGTTAGCTTAGCTTGGGTTAAGTTGGGTTGGGTTAGCTGGGGTTGGGTTGGATTAGGTTAGGTTAGGTTTAAAAAGGAAAGTTAAGGTTGGTTTGGGTTTGTTTGGGTTGGGTTAGGTTCAGTTGGGTTAGTTTGGGTTAGGCTTGGCTGGGTTGGGTAAGGTTGGGTTAGGTTAGGTTAGGTTGGGTTAGGTTAGGTTGAAGCGGGTTGGGTACAGTTACGTTAGGTTAGCTTGGGTTAGGATAGGTTGGGTTAGGTTAGGTTGGGTTACATTAGGTTAGTTTGGGTTAAGTATGGTAAGGCTAGTTTAGGGAGGTTAGGTTTTTTGGGTTGGGTGGGGTTAGGTTAGCTAAGGTTAGGTTGGGTTAGAAAAGGTTGGCATGGGTTAGGTTAGGTTAGGTTTGGGTAGGTTAGTTTTGGTTGGGTTTGGTTGGGTTAGGTTTTGTTAGATTGGGTTGGGTCAGTTTGGGTTTGGTTAGGTTGGGTTGGGTTAGGTTGGGTTAGGTAAGGTTAGGTCGGGTTAAGTTGGGTTAGGTTGACTTAGATTAGCCTAGGATGGGTTAGGTTAGTTTAGGTTGGGTTAGGTTAGGTTAGGTTATGTTGGGTTAGGTTAGGTTAGGTTTGGTTGGGTTAGGTTAGGTTGGGTTACATCGGGTTGGGTTAGGTGCAGTTAGGTTATGTTAGGTAAGTTTGCGTTGTGTTGGGTTAGGTTATGTTGAGGGTTGTTAGGTTATGTTAGGCTGGGTTAGGTTGGGTGGTTTGGGATGAATTGGTTGGTTAGCTTAGGGTAGGATGGGTTGGGATAGGTTGGGTTAGGTTTGGTTAAGTTGACTTGGTTTAGTTTGGGTTAGGTTAGGTTGGGTTGGGTTAGGTTGGTTTGGTTAGGTAAGGTTGGGTTACATTGTGTTGCGTTAATTGCAATTATGTTACGTTAGGTTAGATTTGGATTTGTTGGGTTAGGTTGGATTGGGTTTGTTGGGTTAGGTTAGGCTGGGTTAGGATGGGTTGCGTTGGGTTACGTTGGGTTGCGTTGGGTTAGGTTTGGTTCGGTTAGATTATGTTAGGTTGAGTTGCGTTAGGTTGGGCAGGTTAGGTTAGGTTGGTTTATGATAGTTTGGGTTAGGTTGAGTTGGGTTAGGTTAGGTTAGGTTGAAGTGGGTTGGGATAAGTTAGGTTAGATTGAGTTAGGTTAATTTGGGTTAGGTTCGGTTGGGTTTTGTTATTTTGGGTTATGTTAGGTTAGGTTGAAGTGGGTTGGATTAAGTTAGGTTAGGTTAGATTGGGTTAGGTTAACTTGGGTTAGGTTACGTTGGGTTAGGTTGGGTTGGGTGGAGTTATTTTAAGTTAGGTGGACTAGGTTAGGTTTGGTTAGGATAGGTAATGTTGGTTTGGTTTACTTTGGGTTAAGTTAGATTGGGTTGGGTTAGATTAGGTTAGGTATATTTGTGTTATGTTGGCCTGCGTTCGGTTAGGTTGGGTTGGGTTTGGTAAGGTTGGCTTAGGTTAGGTTGAAGTGGGTTGGGTTAGGTTAGCTTGTGTTATGTTAGGTTGGGTTAGTGTGGGTTACGTTAGGCAAGCATGGGTTAGGTTAGTTTGGGTTAGGTCGGGCTGGGTTCGGTTAGGTAGTTTTGGGTTGGGTTTGGTAAGGTTGGGTTAGGTTAAGTTAGGTTGAGTTAGGTTAGGTTTAAGTGGGTTCGGTATATTTAGGTTAGGTTAGCTTGGGTTAGGCTGAGTTGGGTTATGTTCGGTTGGGTTATGTTTGGTAGGGTTAGGTTACGTTAGGTGGTGTTAGTTTAGGATAGGTTAGGTTAGGTTTTGTTGGGTTAGGTTAGGTTGGGTTATGTTAGGTTGGTTTGGGTTAAGTATGGTGAGGCTGGGTTAGATAGGTGAGGTTCGGTTGGGTTGGGTGAGGTTAGTTAGGTTAGGTCCGGTGGGGTTAGGTTAGGTATGATTAGGTTCTGTGGGATTGGGTTAACTTAGTGTTTGTTAGGTTAGGTTGTTTTAGGTTAGTTTGAGTTTGGTTGGGTTGGGTTTGTTTGGGTTAGGTTAGGTTGCGTTGGGTTAGGCTAGCTTGGGTTTCATTGTGTTGGGTTAGGTTCAATTATGTTACATTAGGTTAGGTTGGGTTTTGTTGGGTAAGGTTGGGTTGAATTAGTTGGGTTAGGTTAGGTTAGGCTGCGTTAGGTTGGGTTGCGGTGGGTTAGGTAGATTTGCATGGGGTTAGGTTTGGTTGGGTTAGCTTATGTTAGGTTGAGTTGGGTTATGTTAGGTAGGTTTAGGATAGTTTGGGTTAGGTTGAGTTGGGTTGGGTTAGGTTGAGTTAAGTTAGGTTGGAGTGGGTTGGATAAGTTAGGTTAGGTTAGCTTGGGTTAGGTTAATTACGGTTAGGTTGGGTTAGGTTAGGTAGGGTTAGGTTGGGCGGGGTTTTGTTAGGTTGAGTTTGGATATGTTGGGTTTGGTTGGGATAGGTTAGGTTCGGTTAGGTTAGGTTAGGTTGGGTTACGTTGGCTTTGGTTAGGTTGGGTTAGTTCCTGTTGGCTTGGGTCAGGTTATGTTAGGTTGGGCTTGGTTAGGATAGGTTAGTTTAGGTTGGGTTGGGTTTGGTTATGTTATATAAGGTTGGGTAAGGTTGAGTAATTTGGGTTTGGTAAGATTTATTTATTTATTTATTTATTTATTGGAAATACCTGCAGCGCCCGAAGGCATTATTGCAGGGGGGATGAGGATACATAACAGAAGAATAGGCCAGAGAAAAAAAGAGGAAGAAAAAAAAGCAATACAACAAGGCATGACACAGCAAATACAAAATGAATGAAATATGAAACAACAAAAAGACATGACGAAAAAAAAAGCCAACTGACCAAATGATGCTGGACCAACAAGAACGAAGACCGCGTGATTAAAAAAGCCAAAAGAAAGCCAACTGCGCACTCATACATCCGACAGTAACGCGCGGAACATAGACTCGGAACGGCACTCAACAATTTCATGGGGCAGGCGATTCCAGTCATGAATGCTAGATGGGAAAAATGCGTTTTGATAAGTGTTAGTTTTGCATTTAATTTCTCTAATCTTCCACCCATGGTCAAGTCTGTTTGACCTGAAATGCGGTGGAAGCAAATAATTTTCTTTATCAATTTTTATTTTTCGGTGAAAGATTCTGTACAGCATTTCTAACCGGGAGTTGGTACGGCGTTTCCGTAACAGCTCCCATCCCAGCGTTAGTTTAATGTTAGTAACACTGCTGTTAAAATCATAATTACTTGAGACAAACCGAGCGGCAAAGTTCTGAATACGCTCAAGCATGTCTGTTAAATTTAAAGTAGAGGGGTGCTAAACAACACAAGCATACTCCAATATTGGCCGAATATAGGTGAAATATAGAAGCTCTTTAACTTTTAGGGGTGCCATTTTAAAATTTCTTAGAAAATTTAGCATGCCATAAGCTTTAGCAGAAACGTGCTAAAGCTTATGGGTTGGGTTAGGTTGGATTGTGTTAGGTTAGCTTGTGTCAGGTTAGGTTGGGCTGGGTTTGGTTTGGTTTTGTTGGGTTTGGTTGGATTAGGTTAGGTTGGTGAAGGTTGGGTTAGTTTGGGTTAGGTTAGGTAAGCTTGTGTTAGGTTAGTTTGGGTTAGGTTGGGCTGGCATCGGTTTGCTGGGATTGGGTTGGGTGGGTAAGGTTGGGTTAGGTTAGGTAAGGCTGGGTTAGGTTGGGTTGGGTTATTTTGGTTTGTGTTAGGTTACGTTAGGTGGGGTTAGTTAAGTATAGGTTATGTTAGGTTGGGTTGGGTCAGGTTAGGTTGGGTTACATTAGGTTTGTTTGTGTTAAGTATGGTGAGTCTTGGTTAGTGTAGGTTAGGTTAGGTTGGATTGGGTGGTGTGTTAGGGTAGCTAAGGTTAGGTTGGGTTAGGTTAGTTATGGTTAGGTTCTCTGGGATTGGGTAATTTAGGTTGGGTTAGCTAAGGTTAGCTTAGGTTAGGTTGGCTTACATTGGGTTAGGTTAGGTGCAGTTAGGTTACGTTAGGTTAGGTTGGGATGTGTTGGGTTAGGTTTGGTTGGGTTAGTTGGATTAGGTTAGGTTATGCTGGGTTAGGCTGGGTTGCGTTGGGTTAGGTTGAGTTGGGTTGGGTTAGGTTTGGTTGGGTTAGCTTAGGTTAGATTGGGTTGGCTTATATAGGTTTAGGTTACTTTGGTTTAGGTTAGTTTGTTTTATGTTCGGTTGGGTTAGTTTGGGTTAGGTTAAAGTTAGGTTGAAGTGGGTTGGATTAAGTTAGGTTAGATTAGCTTGGGCTAATGTAATTTGGGTTAAGTTGGGTAGGGTTGGGTAGGGTTAGGTTAGGTTGGGTTGGGTTACGTTAGGTTCGGTTACATTGGGTTGGGTTAGGTGCAATTATGTTCGGTTAGGTTCGGTTTTTGCTCGGTTAGGTTGGGTTGGGTAAGGTTGGGTTAGGTTGGTTTAGGTTAGTTTGGGTTGTGTTAGATTTGGCTGGATTAGGTTGGATTAGATTAGGTTAGGTTGAAGTGGGTTCGGTTAACTTAGGTCAGGTTAGCTTGGGTTAGGTTAATTTGGCGTAGGTTGGGTTAGGAAAGTTTAGGTAAGGTTGGGTTGGGTTAGGCTGAGTTGGGATATGTTGGGTTGGGTTTCGATAGGTTAGGTTGGATTGGGTTAGGTTAGCTTGTGTTATGTTAGTTTGGGCTGGGTTAGGTTATGTTAGCTTGGGATAGTTTGGGTTGCGTTAGGTTAAGTCAGCTTTTGTTAGGTTAGGTTCTGTTAAGATAGGTAAGGTTGGTTTGGGTTAGTTTGGTTTAGTATGGATTGGGTTAGTATAAGATTAGGTTGGGTTAGATTGATTTGGGTTACGTTTGTCAGGGATCGATTAGTTTGGGTTAGGTAGGTTGGGTAGGGTGAAGTGGCTTGGGTACAATTAGGTTAGATTAGCTTGGGTTCTGCTGGGTTGGGATAGGCTATGTCGGGATAGGTTAGGTTAGGTTAGGTTGCGTTTAGGTTAGGGTTGGTTAGTTACTTTAGTTTCGGTTATGTATGGTGAGGCTGGATTAGGGTAGGTTAGGTTTGGTAGGGTTGGGTGGGGTTCGGTTAGCTAAGGTTATGTTGGGTTTGGTTAGGTTGGCTTGGGTTAGGTTAGATATGGTTAGGTTATGTTGGGTTGGGTATAGTTAGGTTTGGTTAGGTTTCGTTAGGTTGGGTTGGGTTAGGTTAGGTTAGATTGGGTTTAGGTTAAGTTAGGTTGGGTTAGGTTTCGTTAGGTTGGATTGGGTTGGGTTAGTTTTCTTAGGTTGGGTTGGGTTTGTTTTGGTTTGGTTAGATTGGGTTGAGTTAGGTTTGGTTAGGTCGGGTTAGGTTGGGTCAGGTTTGGGTAGATTAGGTTGGGTTGGGTTAGGTTATGTAAAGTTGGGTTGGGTTAAGGTAGGTTGTGTTACATTGGGTTGGGTTAGGGGCAGTTAGGTTACTTTAGGTTAGGTTGGGTTGTGTTGGGTTAGGCTGGGTTGTGTTGGGTTAGGCTGGGTTGGTGCGGTTAGAATAGGTTGCGTTGGGTAAGGCTGGGTTAGGTTAGGTTGTGTTGGGTTAGGTTGAGTTGGGATATGTTGGGTTGGGTTAGGTTAGGTTAGTTTGGGTTAGATTAGGTTGGGTTTGGCTAGGTTAGGTTAGTTTGCATTTGGTTAGGTTGGCTTCTGTTAGTTTAGGTTGGGCTGGGCTGGGTTAGGTTATGTTGGGTTGGGTTCGTTTAGGTTCGGGTAGATTAATTTGGGTTCGGATAGGTTGGGTTAGGTTATGTAAGTTTGGGTTGGGTTAGCATGCGTTATGTTAGCCTTGGTTCGGTTAGGTAAGTTGGTTTGGGTTAGCTTAGGTTGGGTTGGGTTAGGTTAGGTTGGGTTACTGTGGGTTGGGTTAGGTGCAGTTAGGTTTCGTTAGGTTAGGTTGAGTTGTGTTGGGTTAGGTTATGCTGGGTTAGGTTAAGTTAGGCTGGGTTCGGTTCTGTTAGGTTGGGGAAGTTAGGTTAGGGTAAGTTAGGTTGGGTTTGGTTAGGTTAGGTTGGGTTATGTTTGGTTATATTGGGTGTGGTTATGTTAGGATTATTTGGGCTAGGTTAGGTTTGCTTGGGTTAGATTAGGTTAGGTTGACATGGGTTAGGTTGGGTTGGGTAATATTAGGTTAGGCTAGGTTGGGTTAGTTTAGGATAGGTTATGTTCCGTTGGGTTAAATTTGATTGGTGTGGGTTACATTGTGTTGGTAAGGTTAGGTTAATTTGGGATAGGTTGGGTTGGGTTAGGTTACGTTAGGCATGATTAGGTTCTGTTGGGTTCGGTTAAGTTATGTTGTGTTAGGTTAGGCTAGGTTTGGTTGTTCGGGGTTAGGTTAGCTAAGGTTAGTTATGTTGGCTTGGGTTAGTTAGGTTAGGTTGGGTTAGGATGAGTTGGGTTGTGTTGGGTTAAGTTAGGTTAGGTTGAAGTGGGTTGGGTTATTTTAGGTTAGGTTTGATTGGGTTAGGTTAATTTGGGGTAGGTTGGGTTGGGTTAGGTAGGGTTATGCAAGGTTGGGTTGGGATAGGTTAAGTTAGCTTGGGTTAGGTTACATCTGGTTATTATAGGTAAGGTTGGTGTCGGTTAGGTTAGGTTGGGTTGGGTTAGATTAGGTTAGGTTGGGTTGGGTAAATTTGTGTTAGCTTGGCCTGGGTTCGGTTAGGTTGGGTTGGGCTGGGTAAGGTTGGGTTAGGTTAGGTTGAAGTGGGTTGGGTACAGTTAGGTTAGTTAGCTTAGGGTATGTTAGGCACGGTTAGGTTAGGTTGGGTTAGGTGTGGTTGGGTTAGGTTAGGTTAGGTTGAAGTTGAAGTGGAAGTTGAAAGTTTATAATGCATTCAAATACAAACGTATACATCAAGAGGTCCCATGGTACAAGACCGCGGGCGGGACCTCCCATGACAATAAATTTCAATAAGCAACAAGACGAGAAATACACACCATTAATTAGCGATGCAGAGAATGAATACATTGTGAGATATGAGTTGTTGAAATATTTAAATATAAACAATATAATGCAGGATAATGTACAATAACACACTAACAGATGTCGCGATACATAGGACCAATAGCAAAAAAAGAAGAAAATCACATATTAAGAATGAAAAGCTCTAATTTGAGTTTGAACAAAGAAAACATATTAGTTTGATATCCAAGTTCAAGGAATTCTAAAATGATATGGATGAAAAATTAAGGCATTGTTTCCCGAATTTTGTTCTGATCTTAGGCAGTAAAATGTTATTTCGCTGCGCAAAACGTGTGACGATGTTGCTTATGAGCGTGCCGTGTCAAAATATGCTTAGCGGGATTTGATGATGCAGAATCTTAAAGAATAGGATACCAATGTTGTAAAAGTGAAGGTACGAGATAGGTAGAACGTTCAAATCTATGAATAAAATGCGTGAGGATGACATTCGAGAGGTGTAGGTTATGATGCACATGGCTTGCTATTGCAGTTTTATTAAAGGCCAGAGATGAATATGTTAGGTGTTACCCCAAGATGAGTACCGTAGATTCAGTGGCTTTGGATGAATGCGTAGTAAAGGGATAATAAAGTTTCGATTGGGAAATAGCTTCGGGCTTTAATTAGAGCGCGTAACACATACGAAATTTTCTTTCACGTTTCAGCTACATGATTAGGGAATTTTAAGTGAGGGTCAATGATAACACCCAGAAATGAAACTCTACCTTGTGACGAAATAGCGGCAGAATTGAGTTATTGTAGTGGTGTAATGGACAAAGGCTTTTGTGGGGGATGGAAAATTTGAAAACGTGTCTTAGTGACATTTACGGACTGGCGGTTAATGTGGCACAAACGCTCAAGAAAATTAAGGTCATATTGTAGGTTATGTATGAGCTGAATAATGTCCTAGTGCGATGATATCATGGTAGAGTCATATGCATACAGTATACTATTGCAATTCTTTAAAGAGGACGGTAAGTCATTAATGTAAAGTAAAAACAATACAGGGCCTAGAATAGAACCTTGCGGAACACCATTGTTAACTACAGCTATGTTAGATGCGTGATCGTCAATAGTGACTATGTGCTCTCGGTCGCAGAGAAAGCTCTTCAGGAGCATCAGTGAAGGTCCAGTGATACCTTATGATTCCAGTTTGTGAAACAAGATGGAGTGATCGATGGAATCAAATGCTTTACTAAAATCTATGTATACTGCTACTTAGAACAGTCCTTTATCAATAGCCAGCCTAACGTAATCAATGAGTGATCTAACGTAATATGGAAGTATCTGTAGATAGTCCGCGGCGAAAGCCGTGTTTACCACCTGTCAATATATTAAAATTTTCAATATAACTTGACAAACGTGATTCAATTAATTTTTCTAAAATCTTTGTAAAAAAGGGAAGAATTGCAATTGGTCGATAATTATTCGGCAGAGCTGGATCGCCTTTTTTGAAGACCGGTATTATTTTCGCTATCTTTAGCTGCTTGGGATAACTGGCACATTTAAAACGAGATTGAAGAAGTGGTTGAGGACTGGTGCAAGCAGTGATCGAATACTTCTCACATGCTTTCCGCGGATATTGTCGATGCCGGCGCCGGTCGTATTTAAAATAGCAATTACGGATAGAACTTCGTCTGGACATGTAGGGGTAAGAGAGAATGAATGAGGGCAGCGCTTCTCCTGCATTATATTGTTTATATTTAAATATTTCAATAACTCATAATTTACTATGTATTCATTCTCTGCGTCGCTAAATATGTGTTGTGTATTTCTTATCTTGATGCCTATTGAAATTTATTGTCATGGAAGGTCCCGCCCGCGGTCTTGTACCATGGGACCTCTCGCTATATACGTTTGTATTTGAATGCATTAATAAACTTTCAACTTCAACTTCAACATAACCTAACCCAGCCCAACCTAACCTGACTCAAACACCAAACCCAACTTAGCCTTAACTAACCTAATCAACCTAACCCACCTAACCTAACCTTACTTAACCCTGCCTAGCCCCACACGATTCATCCTTACCCAACTTAAACCAACTCAACCCAGCCTACTCTAACCCAGCCTCACCATACCTAACCCAACCTAACCTAACCTAACCCTACCTAACCTATCCCAACCCAACTTAACCTAAACTATCGGAACCAACCCCACCAAACGTAACCTAACCCAAACCAACATAACCCTACTCAACTTAAACCAAGCTAACCTAACCTAACTGTACCCAACCCACTTAAACCAAACCTAACCTAATCTAACCTAACACAATCTAACCTAACCCAACTTTATCCAACCCAACCCAACCTAACCCACTCTAACCTAACCTATACTAACCTAATGCAACCCAACCAAATCCAACCTAACCTAACCTAACCCAACCCAACCAAATCCAACCCAACCCAATGCAACGTAACCTAACCCATCCTAACCTGACCCAACCCAACCTAATAAAACCTAACCTAGTCTAGCCTAACCACAACCCAACTTAACCTATCCCAACCACACCTAACCCAACCTAACCTAACCCAACCTAAAGTAACCCAGCAAAACCCAACCTAACCAAACCTAACCCAACCTAACCTAACCCAAACTAACTTAACCCAACCTTACCTAACTAATCCAAGCCAACCTAACCTAACCCAACCTCACCATAGCTAACCTAACCCCACCCAATCCAACAAAGCCTAACCTAACCTAACCCAGCCCAACAAAACCTGACCATACCTAACCAAACCTAACCTAACCGAACCTAACTAGCCCAACCCAGCTTTACCTAATCTACCCCAACCTAACCTAACCTAACCCAACCCAACCAAACCTAACCGAACCTAACAGACACAGCTTTACCCGACGAAACCTAACCTAAACCAACCCATCCTAACCCAACAAAACCCAACCTAACTCAAGCTAACCTAACATTACCCAAACCAATGTAACCCACCCTAACCAATACTTAAAGGGACACTGAGGAGAACTCTATCCTTTTTTTAGCAAAATCTGATAGTTTGGCATTTCATGGCTTTGTTGCCGCTTGTCCGGGCGCGAAAAATGCATTTATTTCAAAAAATTTTGGATACGAAGTTGAGAACGTTTTTCCCGCCGCTCTGATTCAAACTCGAGAACTCTTATGACGACACGGAGAGCCCCTTATGACGTCACAGAACGGAGTGACGTGATACGTGACGTAAACGCAGACTCCGTGATTTCTGACGGCTAGCGGTGCGGTGCGCAACCTTCCTTTGCCAGCGTCAGAGATTCGTGGCTTCCATGAAGTAAGGAAAATTCCTCCATGGTGGCGCCTCTTGTCTTAGGAAGACATCACGCTTGTACTTGAGAGATTGGCCTGTGGCGGCGACACCTGTATTTTGGTTCTTGCTATTTTCTACATTACAAGAGCTTTGTTTTCAGTAAGAGAGGCGTTTTTGTAATCAGGAGCTGCTATTCTATCGATACAACCCAACTTCAATTTCTCCTCAGTGTCCCTTTAACGAACCCAACCTAACCTAAGCCAACCTAACCTATCCTAAACAAACCCAACCTAACATAACCTAACTTTACCCAACCCAACCCAATCTAACCCACTCCAACCTTACCTATAATAAACTAACCCAACCCCACCTTACCCAACCTAACCTAACCAAACCCTACCCAACCCAACCTAACCCAACCCATCCTAACCTAACCCAACCTTATCTAGCCTAACCCAACTCACCCTAACCTAACCCAATCCAAACCAACATATCCCAACTCAACATAACACAACCTAACCTAACCCAACCCAGCCCAACCTCACCTAACCCAACCCAACTTGACCCAACCTAGAAACCCATCCTTACCCAACAAAACCCAACCTAACTCAACCTAACCTAACATCACCCAACCCAACATAACCCACCATAACCAAACTTAAACGAACACAACCTAACCTAACCCAACCTTACCTATCCTAGACTAACCCAAGCTGACATAACCTAACTTTACCCAAACAAACCCAATCTAACCCACTCACACTTAACCTATCCTAAACTAACCCAAACCAATCTTACCCAACATAACCTAACATAACCCTACCCAACCACACCTAACCCAACCTAACCCAACCCAACCTAACCTAACCCAACCTTATCTAGCCTAACCCAAAGCAACCTAACCTAACCCAACGACACCTAACTCAACCTAACCCAACCTAATGTAGCCCAACAAAACCCAACTTAACCTAATGCAACCCAACCGAACTAAACCCAACCTAGCCTAAGCACCCCTAACTCAAACTAACCTAACCATGCCTAATCAACCTAACCCAACCTAAACCAACACAATCTAACCCAACCCAACCCAAACTAAGCCAACATTATCCACCCTAACCTAACCTAACCCAACCCAGCCCAACCTAACCTAACACAAGCTAACTTAACCCAATCCAACCTAACCTAACCTAACATAACCCAACCTACCCAAACCCAAACTAACCCAACCTTGCCCTACCTTACCCAACCTAACCTAACCCAACCCAACATAACCTAAGCAAACCCAACCCAACCTAACCTAACATATCCTAACCTAGCCCAATCTAACATAACCTAACCCAACCCACCCTAAGCTAACCCAACCGAACCGAAGCCAACCTAACCCAACCCAACCTAACCTAACACAATCCAAACCAACATATCCCAACTCAACATAACACAACCTAACCTAACCCAACCCAACCTCACCTAACCCAACCCAACTTGACCCAACCTAGAAACCCATCCTTACCCAACAAAACCCAACCTAACTCAACCTAACCTAACATTACCCAACCCAACATAACCCACCATAACCAAGCTTAAACGAACACAACCTAACCTATCCCAACCTTACCTATCCTCGACTAACCCAAGCTAACATAACCCAACTTTACCCAAACCAACCCAATCTAACCCACTCAAACCGAACCTATCCTAAACTAACCCAACCCAATCTTACCCAACATAACCTAACATAACCCTACCCAACCACACCTAACCCAACCTAACCCAACCCAACCTAACCTAACCCAACCTACTCTAGCCTAACCCAGCCCAACCTAACCTAACCCAACCACACCTAACCTAACCTAGCCTAACCCAGCCTAACGTAACCCACGAAAACCTAACCTAACCTAATGCAACCCAACCTAGCCTAACATCCTAACCTAACCCCACCTAACATAACCTAATCCAAACCAACATAGCCCTAACCAACATAACCCAAGCTAACCTAACTTAACTGTACCCAAACCACTTCAACCTAACCTAACTCAACCTAACCTAACCCAACCCAACCTTACCCCCCTCAGCCCAACCTAACCCAAACTTACCTAACCCAACCTAACCTAACCGAATGGAAACTAACCCAAACAAACCTAACCCAACCTAATCTAACCTAACCCAACTTTACCCAACCCAACCTAACCCACTCTAACCTAACCTATTCTAACCTAATCCAAACCCAATCACCCAACCTAACATAACCTAACCCAACCTAACCCAACCCAATCCATCCTAACCTAACCCATCCTGACCGGACACAACTCATGATAACATAACACAACCTAACTTAACCTTACCATAACCCAACCTAATCTAGCCTAACCCAGCCTTAACTCACCCAACCACACCTAACCGAACCCACTTCAAACTAACCTAACCAAATCTAACCTAACCTAACCCAACCTTAATCCCCTGAGCCCAAACTAATCCAAACTAACCTAACCCAAGCTAACCTAACCCAACCTATCCTAACCTAACAAATCCTAACCTAATCCAACCCAATCTTACCCAACCTAATCTAACGTAACCCAGCCCAATCAAACCAAACCCAACCTAACACAACAAAACCCAACCTAACCCAATACAACCCAACATAACCTAACCCACCATAACCTGTCCCAATCCAACCTAAGCTAACCGAACCTAATCTGGCCTAACCCAGCCCTACCTAACCTAACCCAACCTAACGTAACCCAACAAAACCCACCTAACGAAACGCAACCCAACCTAACCTAACTCAACCTAGCCTAAGCCAACGCAACCCAAACTAACCTAACCCAAAGCAATCTACCTAAGCCAACCTAACCCAACACAACCTAACCTAACCGAACCTAACCCAACCTAACCTAACATGACCCAACCCAACAAAACCTAACCTAACACAAACTAATCTAGCCTAACCCAACCCAACCTAACCTGACCCAACCACACCTATCCCAAACTAACCTAACCCACCTAGCCTAACCCAACCCAACCCAATCTAATGTAACTCAACCTAATCAACTTAACCAAACACAACCTAACCTAACCCAACCCAACCTAACCCACCTAACCTAATCATTCTTAACCCAACCTAACCGAACCCAACTCATCCTTACCCAACCTAACCCAACCCAACCTAACCTACCCTAACCCATCCTCACCATACCTAACCTAAACTAACACAACCTACCCAACCTAACCTATCCTAGCCTAATCCCACCTAACGTAACCTGACCGAACCCAACCTAACCCAAGCTAACCTAATTTAATTTAACCCTATCCAACCCAACCTTACCCAACGAAACCTAATCTAACCCAACCCAACCTAACCCAACCCAACGTAACGTAACCTACCCCAACCCAACATCACAAAACCAAACGCAATCCAACCTAACCAAACCCAATCTAACCAAACCCAAAATAACAAAACCTAACCCAGCCTAACCCAACATAACCTAACCTAACCCACCTAACCTAACCTAACGAAAGCCAAACAAACGTAACCCAACCTAACTAACCCAACCGAACAGAACGTCACCATACCTTACCTAACCTAACCCAACCTACACCAACCTAACCTAACCTAACTAACCCAAGCCAAATTAACCTAACATAACCTAGCACTAGCTAACCTAAAACCGCCCAACCCATCCAAACCTAACCTAACCTAACCCAACCTAACTTAACCCAACCCAACAGCACCTAACCATATCTAACCTAACCTAACCCAACCCAATCTAACCAAACCTAACCCAACCAAACCTAACCCAACCCAACCAAAGCTAACCTAACCGAACCCAACCTGCCCCAACCTAAACCAACCAATCCTCACCCAACCCAACCCAACCTTACCCAACCTTACCTAACCTAACCAAACCCAACCCAACCTAAACTAACCTATCCTAACCTAGCCAAAGCTAACATAACCTAACCCAAGCCAACAGGACCTAAATCAGCCTAACCAAAGACAATGTAACCCAACCTAACCAAACCCAACATATCCCAACTCAACCTAACAAAACACAGCCTAACCTAACCCTACCTAACCCAACCAAACCTAACCCAAATTAACCTGACCCAAGCAAAACTAACCTAACATAATCCAACCCACTTCAACCTAACCTAACCTAACTAAACCCACCCAACCTAACCTAACGCAACCCAACCTAACCTAACCTATCCTAAACTCCACCTAACGTAACCTAACCCAACCCAACCTAACGCAAGCTAACCTAACCTAACTGTACCGAACCCACTTCAACCTAACCTAAATCAACCTTCCCCAACCCAACCCAACCCAATCCGACCTAACCGAACCCAGCCCAACCTAACCCAAACTAACCTAACCCAAACTAACCCAATCCAACCTAACCCAATGCGAAGGTTGGGTGGGGCTAGTAGGGATAGGTTGTTTTACGCTGGGTGAGGTTGGGTTGCGTTGGGTTGCGTTAGCTTAGATTAGGCGGGGTTGGCTTAGTTTGGTTTAGTTTAGGTTAGGATGGTTTAGGTTGTTTTGGGTATGTTGGGGTTTGGTTTGGTCAGGTTGGGTTAGGATGAAGTAGGTTTGGTTAGGTTGAAGTGGGTTGGGTTAAGTAAGGTTAGGTTAGCTTGGGTTAGGTTAAAATGTGTTAGGTTGGGTCGGGTTAGGTAGGGTTAAGTTAGGTTGGCTTGGGGTAGTTTGAGTTGGGATGTGTTGGGTTGGGTTGGGATAGGTTAGGTTAGGTTGGGCTAGGTTGGGTTAGTTCCTGTTAGGTTGGGCTAGGTCAGGATAGGTTAGGTTAGGTTTAGGTTGAAGTGGGTTGGGTTATTTTAGGTTAGGTTTGATTGGGTTAGGTTAATTTGGGGTAGGATGGGTTGGGTTAGGTAGGGTTATGTAAGGTTGGGTTGGGATAGGTTAAGTTAGCTTGGGTTAGGTTACATTTGGTTATTATAGGTAAGGTTGGTTTCGGTTAGGTTAGGTTGGGTTGGGTTAGATTAGGTTAGGTTGGGTTGGGTAAATTTGTGTTAGCTTGGCCTGGGTTCGGTTAGGTTGGGTTGGGCTGGGTAAGGTTGGGTTAGGTTAGATTGAAGTGGGTTGGGTAGTTAGGTTAGTTAGCTTAGGGTATGTTAGGCTGGGTTAGGTTAGGTTGGGTTAGGTGTGGTTGGGTTAGGTTAGGTTAGGTTGAAGTTGAAGTGGAAGTTGAAAGTTTATTAATGCATTCAAATACAAACGTATACAGCAAGAGGTCCCATGGTACAAGAACGCGGGCGGGACCTCCCATGACAATAAATTTCAATAAGCAACAAGACAAGAAATACACACACCATTAATTATCGATGCAGAGAATGAATACATTGTGAAATATGAGTTGTTGAAATATTTAAATATAAACAATATAATGCAGGATAATGTACAATAACACACTAACAGATGTCGCGATACATAGGACCAATAGCAAAAAAAGAAGAAAATCACATATTAGGAATGAAAAGCTCTAATTTGAGTTTGAACAAAGAAAACATATTAGTTTGATATCCAAGTTCAAGGAATCCTAAAATCATATGGATGAAAAATTAAGGCATTGTTTCCCGTATTTTGTTCTGATCTTAGGCAGTAAAATGTTATTTCGCTGCGCAAAACGTGTGACGATATTGCTTATGAGCGTGCCGTGTCAAAATATGCTTAGCGGGATCTGATGATGCAGAATCTTAAAGAATAGGATACCAATGTTGTAAAAGTGAAGGTACGAGATAGGTAGAACGTTCAAATCTATGAATAAAATGCGTGAGGGTGACATTCGAGAGGTGTAGGTTATGATGCACATGGCTTGCTATTGCAGTTTTATTAAAGGCCAGAGATGAATATGTTAGGTGTTACCCCAAGATGAGTACCGTAGTTTCAGTGGCTTTGGATGAATGCGTAGTAAAGGGATAATAAAGTTTCGATTGGGAAATAGCTTCGGGCTTTAATTAGAGCGCGTAACACATACGAAATTTTCTTTCACGTTTCAGCTACATGATTAGGGAATTTTAAGTGAGGGTCAATGATAACACCCAGAAATGAAACTACCTTGTGACAAAATAGCGGCAGAATTGAGTTATTGTAGTGGTGTAATGGACAAAGGCTTTTGTGGGGGATGGAAAATCTGAAAACGTGTCTTAGTGACATTTACGGACTGGCGGTTAATGTGGCACAAACGCTCAAAAGAATTAAGGTCATATTGTATGTTATGTATGAGCTGAATAATGTCCTAGTGCGATGATATCATGGTAGAGTCATATGCATACAGTATACTATTGCAATTCTTTAAAGAGGACGGTAAGTCATTAATGTAAAGTAAAAACAATACAGGGCCTAGAATAGAACCTTGCGGAACACCATTCTTAATTACAGCTATGTTAGATGCGTGATCGTCAATAGTGACTATGTGCTCTCGGTCGCAGAGAAAGCTCTTCAGGAGCATTAGTGAAGGTCCAGTGATACCTTATGATTCCAGTTTGTGAAACAAGATGGAGTGATCGATGGAATCAAATGCTTTACTAAGATCTATGTATACTGCTCCTTAGAACATTCCTTTATCAATAGCCAGCCTAACGTAATCAATGAGTAATCTAACGTAATCTATGGTAATGTTGGGTTGGGTTAGGTTATGTCAGGTTGGGCTAGGTTGGGTTGGGTTTGGTTAGGTTATGTTGGGTTGGGCTGTGTTAGGTTAGGTTATGTTGGTGAAGGTTCGGTTAGTTTGAGTTAGATTAGGTTGGGTTGGGTTAGGGTACATCAGGGGATCTTAGGTTAGGAAAGGTTAGGTTAGGTTGGGTTTAGGTTAGGGTTGGTTAGTTACTTTAGTTTGACTTAGGGTATGTTATGTTTGGTAGGGTTCGGTGGGGTTAGGTTAGCGAAGGTTATGTTGGCTTGGGTTAGTTAGGTTAGGTTAGATTGTGTTAGGTTTGGTATCGTTAGGTTCTGTTGGGTTGGGTTAAGTTAGGTTGGGTTAGGTTAGGTTCGGTTAGATTTGATTAGGTTAGGTTGGGTTGGGTTTGGTTAGATTAGGTTAGGTTATGTTGTGTTGGTTTAGGTTAGGTTGGGCTAGGTTAGGATAGGTTAGGTTGGGTTGGGTTTGGTTAGGTTAGGTTAGGCAAGGTTGGGTTAGTTTGGGATAGGTTAGGTTTGGTTGGGTTACGAACGGTTAGGTTGAATTGGGTTAGGTTAGCTTGTGTTATGTTAGGTTGGGCTTGGTTCGGTCAGCTTAGCTTTGGGTTAGGTTTGGTGGGGTTAATTTGGGTAAGGTTAGTTAGCTTGGGTAAGGTTAGTTTGGGTTATGTTGAGCTGAGTTCGGTTAGGTTGGGTTGGGTTAGGTTGGGTTGGGATATGTTGAAGTGGGTTGGGTACAGTCAGGTTAGGTTAGCTTGGATTAGGTTCGGTTGGGTTATGTTGGGTTGGGTTAGGTTACATTAGGTGGGGTTAGTTTAGGATAGGTTAGGTTAGGTTGGGTTGGGTTAGGATAGGTTGGGGTACATTAGGACAGTTTGTGTTAAGTATGGTGAGCCCGGTTTAGGGTAGGTTATGTTCGGTTGGGCTGGGTGGGCTTAGGTTAGCTAAGGTTCGGTTGGGTTAGGTTACGTTTGGTTAGGTTGGATTGGGTTGGGTTGGGTTAGTTTAGATTGGGTTGGGTTGGCTTTGGTTAGGTTAGGTTCGGTTGGGCTGGGTTGGGTTAGGTTTTGTTAGGTTGTGTTGGGTTAGTTTGGGTTTGGTTAGGTATGCTTAGGTCCTGTGTGACTGGGTTAAGTTTGGTTGGTTTAGGTTAGGTTTGGTTAGGTTGGGATGGGTTGGGTTAGTTTAGATTGGGTTGGGTTTGGTTAGGTTCGGTTGGGCTGGGTGAGGTTAGTTTTTTAGGTTGTATTGGGTTGTTTGGGTTTGGTTAGGTTGGGTTAGGTTAGGTCGGGTTAGGTTGGGTTAGGTTTTGGTATATTAGGTTGGGTTAGGTTGGGTTAGGTTATGTAAGGTTGGGTTGGGTTAGGTTGTGTTAAGTTAGCCTAGGCTGGGTTAGGTTAAATTAGGTTGGGTTGGGTTAGGTTAGGTTTGGTTTTGTTAGTTTAGGTTGGGTTACATTGGGTTCGGTTAGGTGGCGTAAGGTTACGTTAGATAAGGTTGGGTTCTGTTGGGTTAGGTCTGATTGGTTTATTTGGGTTACGTTAAGTTAGGCTGGGTTAGGTTGGGTTTCGTTCAGTTAGGTTTGGTTGGTTACCTTAGGATAGGTTGGGTTTGGATAGGCTGGGTTAGGTTAGGTTGGGTTGGGTTAGTTTGGGTTAGGTTAGGTTGGGCTAGGTTAGGTTAGGTTGGGTTGGGTTACGTTAGGTTCGGTTACATTGGGTTGGGTTAGGTGCAATTATGTGCGGTTAGGTTCGGTTTTTGCTCGGTTAGGTTGGGTTGGGTAAGGTTGGGTTAGGTTGGTTTAGGTTAGTTTGGGTTGTGTTAGATTTGGCTGGATTAGGTTGGGTTAGATTAGGTTAGGTTGAAGTGGGTTCGGTTAACTTAGGTCAGGTTAGCTTGGGTTAGGTTAATTTGGCGTAGGTTGGGTTAGGAAGGTTTAGGTAAGGTTGGGTTGGGTTAGGCTGAGTTGGGATATGTTGGGTTTGGTTTCGATAGGTTAGGTTGGATTGGGTTAGGTTAGCTTGTGTTATGTTAGTTTGGGCTGGGTTGGGTTATGTTAGCTTGGGATAGTTTGGGTTGCGTTAGGTTAAGTCAGCTTTTGTTAGGTTAGGTTTGGTTAAGATAGGTAAGGTTGGTTTGGGTTAGTTTGGTTTAGTATGGATTGGGTTAGTATAAGATTAGGTTGGGTTAGATTGATTTGGGTTACGTTTGGCAGGGATCGATAAGTTTGGGTTAGGTAGGTTGGGTAGGGTGAAGTGGCTTGGGTACAATTAGGTTAGATTAGCTTGGGTTCTGCTGGGTTTGGATAGGCTATGTCGGGAAGGGTTAGGTTAGGTTAGGTTGCGTTTAGGTTAGGGTTGGTTAGTTACTTTATTTTCGGTTATGTATGGTGAGGCTGGATTAGGGTAGGTTAGGTTTGGTAGGGTTGGGTGGGGTTCGGTTAGCTAAGGTTATGTTGGGTTTGGTTAGGTTGGCTTGGGTTAGGTTAGATATGGTTAGGTTATGTTGGGTTGGGTATAGTTAGGTTTGGTTAGGTTTCGTTAGGTTGGGTTGGGTTAGGTTAGGTTAGATTGGGTTAGGTTAAGTTAGGTTGGGTTAGGTTTCGTTAGGTTGGATTGGGTTGGGTTAGTTTTCTTAGGTTGGGTTGGGTTTGTTTTGGTTTGGTTAGATTGGGTTGAGTTAGGTGTGGTTAGGTCGGGTTAGGTTGGGTCAGGTTTGGGTAGATTATGTTGCGTTGGGTTAGGTTATGTAAAGTTGGGTTGGGTTAAGGAGGTTGTGTTACATTGGGTTGGGTTAGGGGCAGTTAGGTTACTTTAGGTTAGGTTGGGTTGTGTTGGGTTAGGCTGGGTTGTGTTGGGTTAGGCTGGGTTGTGTTGGGTTAGGCTGGGTTGGTGCGGTTAGGATAGGTTGCGTTGGGTAAGGCTGGGTTAGGTTAGGTTGTGTTGGGTTAGGTTGAGTTGGGATATGTTGGGTTGGGTTAGGTTAGGTTAGTTTGGGTTAGATTAGGGTTGGGTTTGGCTAGGTTAGGTTAGTTTGCATTTGGTTAGGTTGGCTTCTGTTAGTTTAGGTTGGGCTGGGCTGGGTTAGGTTATGTTGGGTTGGGTTCGTTTAGGTTCGGGTAGATTAATTTGGGTTCGGATAGGTTGGGTTAGGTTATGTAAGTTTGGGTTGGGTTACCATGCGTTATGTTAGCCTTGGTTCGGTTTGGTAAGTTGGTTTGGGTTAGCTTAGGTGGGGTTGGGTTAAGTTAGGTTGGGTTACTGTGGGTTGGGTTAGGTGCAGTTAGGTTTCGTTAGGTTAGGCTGAGTTGTGTTGGGTTAGGTTATGTTGGGTTAGGTTAAGTTAGGCTGGGTTCGGTTCTGTTAGGTTGGGGAAGTTAGGTTAGGGTAAGTTAGGTTGGGTTTGGTTAGGTTAGGTTGGGTTATGTTTGGTTATATTGGGTGTGGTTATGTTAGGATTATTTGGGCTAGGTTAGGTTTGCTTGGGTTAGATTAGGTTAGGTTGATATGGGTTAGGTTGGGTTGGGTAATGTTAGGTTAGGTAGGTTGGGTTAGTTTAGGATAGGTTATGTTTCGTTGGGTTAAATTTGATTGGTGTGGGTTACATTGGGTTGGGTAAGGTTAGGTTAATTTGGGATAGGTTGGGTTGGGTTAGGTTACGTTAGGCATGATTAGGTTCTGTTGGGTTCGGTTAAGTTATGTTGTGTTAGGTTAGGCTAGTTTGGTTGTTCGGGGTTAGGTTAGCTAAGGTTAGTTATGTTGGCTTGAGTTAGTTAGGTTAGGTTGGGTTAGGATGAGTTGGGTTGTGTTGGGTTAAGTTAGGTTAGGTTGAAGTGGGTTGGGTTTTTTTAGGTTAGGTTTGATTGGGTTAGGTTAATTTGGGGTAGGTTTTGTTGGGTTAGGTAGGGTTATGCAAGGTTGGGTTGGGATAGGTTAAGTTAGCTTGGGTTAGGTTACATTTGGTTAATATAGGTAAGGTTGGTTTCGGTTAGGTTAGGTTGGGTTGGGTTTGATTAGGTTAGGTTGGGTTGGGTAAATTTGTGTTAGCTTGGCCTGGGTTCGGTTAGGTTGGGTTGGGCTGGGTAAGGTTGGGTTAGGTTAGGTTGAAGTGGGTTGGGTACGGTTAGGTTAGTTAGCTTAGGGTATGTTAGGCAGGGTTAGGTTAGGTTGGGTTAGGTGTGGTTGGGTTAGGTTAGGTTAGGTTGAAGTTAAAGTGGAAGTTGAAAGTTTATTAATGCATTCAAATACAAACGTATACAGCAAGAGGTCCCATGGTACAAGACCGCGGGCGCGACCTCCCATGACAATAAATTTCAATAAGCAACAAGACGAGAAATACACACCATTAATTAGCGATGCAGAGAATGAATACATTGTGAAATATGAGTTGTTGAAATATTTAAATATAAACAATATAATGCAGGATAATGTACAATAACACACTAACAGATGTCGCGATACATAGGACCAATAGCAAAAAAAGAAGAAAATCACATATTAAGAATGAAAAGCTCTAATTTGAGTTTGAACAAAGAAAACATATTAGTTTGATATCCAAGTTCAAGGAATTCTAAAATCATATGGATGAAAAATTAAGGTATTGTTTCCCGTATTTTGTTCTGATCTTAGGCAGTAAAATGTTATTTCGCTGCGCAAAACGTGTGACGATGTTGCTTATGAGCGTGCCGTGTCAAAATATGCTTAGCGGGATCTGATGATGCAGAATCTTAAAGAATAGGATACCAATGTTGTAAAAGTGAAGGTACGAGATAGGTAGAACGTTCAAATCTATGAATAAAATGCGTGAGGGTGACATTCGAGAGGTGTAGGTTATGATGCACATGGCTTGCTATTGCAGTTTTATTAAAGGCCAGAGATGAATATGTTAGGTGTTACCCCAAGATGAGTACCGTAGTTTCAGTGGCTTTGGATGAATGCGTAGTAAAGGGATAATAAAGTTTCGATTGGGAAATAGCTTCGGGCTTTAATTAGAGCGCGTAACACATACGAAATTTTCTTTCACGTTTCAGCTACATGATTAGGGAATTTTAAGTGAGGGTCAATGATAACACCCAGAAATGAAACTCTACCTTGTGACGAAATAGCGGCAGAATTGAGTTATTGTAGTGGTGTAATGGACAAAGGCTTTTGTGGGGGATGGAAAATCTGAAAACGTGTCTTAGTGACATTTACGGACTGGCGGTTAATGTGGCACAAACGCTCAAGAGAATTAAGGTCATATTGTAGGTTATGTATGAGCTGAATAATGTCCTAGTGCGATGATATCATGGTAGAGTCATATGCATACAGTATACTATTGCAATTCTTTAAAGAGGACGGTAAGTCATTAATGTAAAGTAAAAACAATACAAGGCCTAGAATAGAACCTTGCGGAACACCATTGTTAACTACAGCTATGTTAGATGCGTGATCGTCAATAGTGACTATGTGCTCTCGGTCGCAGAGAAAGCTCTTCAGGAGCATCAGTGAAGGTCCAGTGATACCTTATGATTCCAGTTTGTGAAACAAGATGGAGTGATCGATGGAATCAAATGCTTTACTAAAATCTATGTATACTGCTCCTTAGAACAGTCCTTTATCAATAGCCAGCCTAAAGTAATCAATGAGTAATCTAACGTAATATGGAAGTATCTGTAGATAGTCCGCGGCGAAAGCCGTGTTTACCACCTGTCAATATGTTAAAATTTTCAATATAACTTGACAAACTTGATTCAATTAATTTTTCTAAAATCTTTGTAAAAAAGGGAAGAATTGCAATTGGTCGATAATTATTCGGCAGAGCTGGATCGGCTTTTTTGAAGACCGGTATTATTTTCGCTATCTTTAGCTGCTTGGGATAACTGGCACATTTAAAACGAGATTGAAGAAGTGGTTGAGGACTGGTGCAAGCAGTGATCGAATACTTTTCACATGCTTTCCATGGATATTGTCGATGCCGGCGCCGGTCGTATTTAAAATAGCAATTAGGGATAGAACTTCGTCTGGACATGTAGGGGTAAGAGAGAATGAATGAGGGCAGCGCTTCTCCTGCATTATATTGTTTATATTTAAATATTTCAATAACTCATAATTTACTATGTATTCATTCTCTGCGTCGCTAAATATGTGTTGTGTATTTCTTATCTTGATGCTTATTGAAATTTATTGTCATGGAAGGTCCCGCCCGCGGTCTTGTACCATGGGACCTCTCGCTATATACGTTTGTATTTGAATGCATTAATAAACTTTCAACTTCAACTTCAACATAACCTAACCCAGCCCAACCTAACCTGACTCAAACACCAAACCCAACTTAGCCTAACCTAACCTAACCTAACCTAACCTTACCTAACCCTGCCAAGCCCCACACGATTCATCCTTACCCAACTTAAACCAACTCAACCCAGCCTTCTCTAACCCAGCCTCACCATACCTAACCCAAACTAACCTAACCTAACCCTACCTAACCTATCTCAACCCAACTTAACCTAACCTATCCGAACCAACCCCACCAAACGTAACCTAACCCAAACCAACATAACCCTACTCAACTTAAACCAAGCTAACCTAACCCAACTGTGCCCAACCCACTTAAACCAAACCTAACCCAAACAAACCTAACCTAACCTAATCTAACCTAACCCAACTTTATCCAACCCAACCCAACCTAACCCACTCTAACCTAACCTATACTAACCTAATGCAACCCAACCAAATCCAACCTAACCTAACCTAACCCAACCCAACCAAATCCAACCCAACCCAATGCAACGTAACCTAACCCATCCTAACCTGACCCAACCCAACCTAATAAAACCTAACCTAGTCTAGCCTAACCACAACCCAACTTAACCTATCCCAACCACACCTAACCCAACCTAACCTAACCCAACCTAAAGTAACCCAACAAAACCCAACCTAACCAAACCTAACCCAACCTAACCTAACCCAAACTAACTTAACCCAACCTTACCTAACTAATCCAAGCCAACCTAACCTAACCCAACCTCACCATAGCTAACCTAACCCCACCCAATCCAACAAAGCCTAACCTAACCTAACCCAGCCCAACAAAACCTGACCATACCTAACCAAACCTAACCTAACCGAACCTAACTAGCCCAACCCAACTTTACCTAATCTACCCCAACCTAACCTAACCTAACCCAACCCAACCAAACCTAACCGAACCTAACAGACACAGCTTTACCCGACGAAACCTAACCTAAACCAACCCATCCTAACCCAACAAAACCCAACCTAACTCAAGCTAACCTAACATTACCCAAACCAATGTAACCCACCCTAACCAATACTTAAAGGGACACTGAGGAGAACTCTATCCTTTTTTTAGCAAAATCTGATAGTTCGGCATTTCATGGCTTTGTTGCCGCTTGTCCGGGCGCGAAAAATGCATTTATTTCAAAGAATTTGGATACGAAGTTGAGAACGTTTTTCCCGCCGCTCTGATTCAAACTCGAGAACTCTTATGACGACACGGAGAGCACCTTATGACGTCACAGAACGGAGTGACGTGATACGTGACGTAAACGCAGACTCCGTGATTTCTGACGGCTAGCGGTGCGGTGCGCAACCTTCCTTTGCCAGCCTCAGAGATTCGTGGCTTCCATGAAGTAAGGAAAATTCCTCCATGGTGGCGCCTCTTGTCTTAGGAAGACATCACGCTTGTACTTGAGAGATTGGCCTGTGGCGGCGACACCTGTATTTTGGTTCTTGCTATTTTTTACATTACAAGAGCTTTGTTTTCAGTAAGAGAGGCGTTTTTGTAATCAGGAGCTGCTATTCTATCGATACAAGCCAACTTCAATTTCTCCTCAGTGTCCCTTTAACGAACCCAACCTAACCTAAGCCAACCTAACCTATCCTAAACAAACCCAACCTAACATAACCTAACTTTACCCAACCCAACCCAATCTAACCCACTCCAACCTTACCTATAATAAACTAACCCAACCCCACCTTACCCAACCTAACCTAACCAAACCCTACCCAACCCAACCTAACCCAACCCATCCTAACCTAACCCAACCTTATCTAGCCTAACCCAAAGCAACCTAACCTAACCCAACGACACCTAACTCAACCTAACCTAACCTAACCCAACCTAATGTAGCCCAACAAAACCCAACCTAACCTAATGCAACCCAACCGAACTAAACCCAACCTAGCCTAAGCGCCCCTAACTCAAACTAACCTAACCACGCCTAATCAACCTAACCCAACCTAAACCAACACAATCTAACCCAACCCAACCCAAACTAAGCCAACATTACCCACCCTAACCTAACCTAACCCAACCCAGCCCAACCTAACCTAACACAAGCTAACTTAACCCAATCCAACCTAACCTAACCTAACATAACCCAACCTACCCAAACCCAAACTAACCCAACCTTGCCCAACCTTACCCAACCTAACCTAACGTAACCCAGCCCAATCAAACCAAACCCAACCTAACACAACAAAACCCAACCTAACCCAATACAACCCAACATAACCTAACCCATCATAACCTGTCCCAATCCAACCTAAGCTAACCGAACCTAATCTGGCCTAACCCAGCCCTACCTAACCTAACCCAACCTAACGTAACCCAACAAAACCCACCTAACGAAACGCAACCCAACCTAACCTAACTCAACCTAGCCTAAGCCAACGCAACCCTAACTAACCTAACCCAAAGCAATCTACCTAAGCCAACCTAACCCAACACAACCTAACCTAACCGAACCTAACCCAACCTAACCTAACATGACCCAACCCAACAAAACCTAACCTAACCTAACCTAACCTAACCTAACCCAACCTAGCCTAACCCAACCCAACCCAATCTAATGTAACTCAACCTAATCAACTTAACCAAACACAACCTAACCTAACCCAACCCAACCTAACCCACCTAACCTAATCATTCTTAACCCAACCTAACCGAACCCAACTCATCCTTACCCAACCTAACCCAACCCAACCTAACCTACCCTAACCCATCCTCACCCAACTTCACAAAACCAAACGCAACCCAACCTAACCAAACCCAATCTAACCAAACCCAAAGTAACAAAACCTAACCCAGCCTAACCCAGCATAACCTAACCTAACCCAACCTTACTAAACCTAACCCTACCTTACCCAAACCAACCTAATCTACCCAAACCTAACCCAACATAACCCGATCAAACCTAACCTAACCCTACCCAACCCAACCAAACACAAACTAACGCAACCGAACCTAACAAAACCTAACTAAACCTAACCTAACCTATCCCAACCAAATCCGCACCTAAATCAACCTAACCCAACCTAACCCAACCCAACCTAACCTAACGAAAGCCAAACAAACGTAACCCAACCTAACTAACCCAACCGAACAGAACGTCACCATACCTTACCTAACCTAACCCAACCTACACCAACCTAACCTAACCTAACTAACCCAAGCCAAATTAACCTAACATAACCTAGCCCTAGCTAACCTAAAACCGCCCAACCCATCCAAACCTAACCTAACCTAACCCAACCTAACTTAACCCAACCCAACAGCACCTAACCATATCTAACCTAACCTAACCCAACCCAATCTTACCAAACCTAACCCAACCAAACCTAACCCAACCCAACCAAAGCTAACCTAACCGAACCCAACCTGCCCCAACCTAAACCAACCAATCCTCACCCAACCCAACCCAACCTAACCCAACCTAACCTAACCTAACCCAACCCAACTTAACCTAACCAAAACTGCTCAACCTTACCCAACCTTACCTAACCTAACCAAACCCAACCCAACCTAAACTAACCTATCCTAACCTAGCCAAAGCTAACATAACCTAACCCAAGCCAACAGGACCTAAATCAGCCTAACCAAAGACAATGTAACCCAACCTAACCTAACCTAACCAAACCCAACATATCCCAACTCAACCTAACAAAACACAGCCTAACCTAACCCTACCTAACCCAACCAAACCTAACCCAAATTAACCTGACCCAAGCAAAACTAACCTAACTTAATCCAACCCACTTCAACCTAACCTAACCTAACTAAACCCACCCAACCTAACCTAACGCAACCCAACCTAACCTAACCTATCCTAAACTCCACCTAACGTAACCTAACCCAACCCAACATAACACAACCCAACCCAACCCGAGCTAACCTAACCTAACTGTACCGAACCCACTTCAACCTAACCTAAATCAACCTTACCCAACCCAACCCAATCCGACCTAACCGAACCCAGCCCAACCTAACCCAAACTAACCTAACCCAAACTAACCCAATGCGAAGGTTGGGTGGGGCTAGTAGGGATAGGTTATTTTACGCTGGGTTAGGTTGGGTTGCGTTGGGTTGCGTTAGCTTAGATTAGGCTGGGTTGGCTTAGTTTGGTTTAGTTTAGGTTAGGATGGTTTAGGTTGTTTTGGGTATGTTGGGGTTTGGTTTGGTCAGGTTGGGTTAGGATGAAGTAGGTTTGGTTAGGTTGAAGTGGGTTGGGTTAAGTAAGGTTAGGTTAGCTTGGGTTAGGTTAATATGTGTTAGGTTGGGTCGGGTAAGGTAGGGTTAAGTTAGGTTGGCTTGGGGTAGTTTGAGTTGGGATGTGTTGGGTTGGGTTGGGATAGGTTAGGTTAGGTTGGGCTAGGTTGGGTTAGTTCCTGTTAGGTTGGGCTAGGTCAGGATAGGTTAGGTTAGGTTTAGGTTGAAGTGGGTTGGGTTATTTTAGGTTAGGTTTGATTGGGTTAGGTTAATTTGGGGTAGGATGGGTTGGGTTAGGTAGGGTTATGTAAGGTTGGGTTGGGATAGGTTAAGTTAGCTTGGGTTAGGTTACATTTGGTTATTATAGGTAAGGTTGGTTTCGGTTAGGTTAGGTTGGGTTGGGTTAGATTAGGTTAGGTTGGGTTGGGTAAATTTGTGTTAGCTTGGCCTGGGTTCGGTTAGGTTGGGTTGGGCTGGGTAAGGTTGGGTTAGGTTAGGTTGAAGTGGGTTGGGTACAGTTAGGTTAGTTAGCTTAGGGTATGTTAGGCTGGGTTAGGTTAGGTTGGGTTAGGTGTGGTTGGGTTAGGTTAGGTTAGGTTGAAGTTGAAGTGGAAGTTGAAAGTTTATTAATGCATTCAAGTACAAACGTATACAGCAAGAGGTCCCATGGTACAAGACCGCGGGCGGGACCTCCCATGACAATAAATTTCAATAAGCAACAAGACAAGAAATACACACACCATTAATTAGCGATGCAGAGAATGAATACATTGTGAAATATGAGTTGTTGAAATATTTAAATATAAACAATATAATGCAGGATAATGTACAATAACACACTAACAGATGTCGCGATACAATGGACCAATAGCAAAAAAAGAAAATCACATATTAAGAATGAAAAGCTCTAATTTGAGTTTGAACAAAGAAAACATATTAGTTTGATATCCAAATTCAAGGAATTCTAAAATGATATGGATGAAAAATTAAGGCATTGTTTCCCGTATTTTGTTCTGATCTTAGGCAGTAAAATGTTATTTCGCTGCGCAAAACGTGTGACGATGTTGCTTATGATCGTGCCGTGTCAAAATATGCTTAGCGGGATCTGATGATGCAGAATCTTAAAGAATAGGATACCAATGTTGTAAAAGTGAAGGTACGAGATAGGTAGAACGTTCAAATCTATGAATAAAATGCGTGAGGGTGACATTCGAGAGGTGTAGGTTATGATGCACATGGCTTGCTATTGCAGTTTTATTAAAGGCCAGAGATGAATATGTTAGGTGTTACCTCAAGATGAGTACCGTAGTTTCAGTGGCTTTGGATGAATGCGTAGTAAAGGGATAATAAATTTCGATTGGGAAATAGCTTCGGGCTTTATTTAGAGCGCGTAACACATACGAAATTTTCTTTCACGTTTCAGCTACATGATTAGGGAATTTTAAGTGAGGGTCAACGATAACACCCAGAAATGAAACTCTACCTTGTGACAAAATAGCGGCAGAATTGAGTTATTGTAGTGGTGTAATGGACAAAGGCTTTTGTGGGGGATGGAAAATCTGAAAACGTGTCTTAGTGACATTTACGGACTGGCGGTTAATGTGGCACAAACGCTCAAGAAAATTAAGGTCACATTGTAGGTTATGTATGAGCTGAATAATGTCCTAGTGCGATGATATCATGGTAGAGTCATATGCATACAGTATACTATTGCAATTCTTTAAAGAGGACGGTAAGTCATTAATGTAAAGTAAAAACAATACAGGGCCTAGAATAGAACCTTGCGGAACACCATTCTTAATTACAGCTATGTTAGATGCGTGATCGTCAATAGTGACTATGTGCTCTCGGTCGCAGAGAAAGCTCTTCAGGAGCATTAGTGAAGGTCCAGTGATACCTTATGATTCCAGTTTGTGAAACAAGATGGAGTGATCGATGGAATCAAATTCTTTACTAAAATCTATGTATACTGCTCCTTAGAACATTCCTTTATCAATAACCAGCCTAACGTAATCAATGAGTAATCTAACGTAATCTATGGTAATGTTGGGTTGGGTTAGGTTATGTCAGGTTGGGCTAGGTTGGGTTGGGTTTGGTTAGGTTATGTTGGGTTGGGCTGTGTTAGGTTAGGTTATGTTGGTGAAGGTTCGGTTAGTTTGAGTTAAGTTAGGTTGGGTTGGGTTAGGGTACATCAAGGGATGTTAGGTTAGGAAAGGTTAGGTTAGGTTGGGTTTAGGTTAGGGTTGGTTAGTTACTTTAGTTTGAGTTAGGGTATGTTATGTTTGGTAGGGTTCGGTGGGGTTAGGTTAGCGAAGGTTATGTTGGCTTGGGTTAGTTAGGTTACGTTAGATTGTGTTAGGTTTGGTATCGTTAGGTTCTGTTGGTTGGGTTAAGTTAGGTTGGGTTAGGTTAGGTTCGGTTAGATTTGATTAGGTTAGGTTGGGTTGGGTTTGGTTAGATTAGGTTAGGTTATGTTGCGTTGGTTTAGGTTAGGTTGGGCTAGGTTAGGATAGGTTAGGTTGGGTTGGGTTTGGTTAGGATAGGTTAGGCAAGGTTGGGTTAGTTTGGGATAGGTTAGGTTTGGTTGGGTTACGAACGGTTAGGTTGAATTGGGTTAGGTTAGCTTGTGTTATGTTAGGTCGGGCTTGGTTCGGTCAGCTTAGCTTTGGGTTAGGTTTGGTGGGGTTAATTTGGGTAAGGTTAGGTTAGCTTGGGTAAGGTTAGTTTGGGTTATGTTGAGCTGAGTTCGGTTAGGTTTGGTTGGGTTAGGTTGGGTTAGGTTAGGTTGGGTTGGGATATGTTGAAGTGGGTTGGGTACAGTCAGGTTAGGTTAGCTTGGATTAGGTTCGGTTGGGTTATGTTGGGTTGGGTTAGGTTACATTAAGTGGGGTTAGTTTAGGATAGGTTAGGTTAGGTTGGGTTGGGTTAGGATAGGTTGGGGTACATTAGGACAGTTTGTGTTAAGTATGGTGAGCCCGGTTTAGGGTAGGTTATGTTCGGTTGGGCTGGGTGGGCTTAGGTCAGCTAAGTTTCGGTTGGGTTAGGTTAGGTTTGGTTTGGTTGGATTGGGTTGGGTTGGGTTAGTTTAGATTGGGTTGGGTTGGCTTTGGTTAGGTTAGGTTCGGTTGGGCTGGGTTGGGTTAGGTTTTGTTAGGTTGTGTTGGGTTAGTTTGGGTTTGGTTAGGTATGCTTAGGTCCTGTGTGACTGGGTTAAGTTTGGTTGGTTTAGGTTAGGTTTGGTTAGGTTGGGATGGGTTGGGTTAGTTTAGATTGGGTTGGGTTTGGTTAGGTTCGGTTGGGCTGGGTGAGGTTAGTTTTTTTAGGTTGTATTGGGTTGTTTGGGTTTGGTTAGGTTGGGTTAGGTTAGGTCGGGTTAGGTTGGGTTAGGTTTTGGTATATTAGGTTGGGTTGGGTTAGGTTTTGGTATATTAGGTTGGGTTGGGTTAGGTTGGGTTAGGTTATGTAAGGTTGGGTTGGGTTAGGTTGTGTTAAGTTATGTAAGGTTGGGTTGGGTTAGGTTGTGTTAAGTTAGCCTAGGCTGGGTTAGGTTAAATTAGGTTGGGTTGGGTTAGGTTAGGTTTGGTTTTGTTAGTTTAGGTTGGGTTAGATTGGGTTGGGTTAGGTGGCGTAAGGTTACGTTAGATAAGGTTGGGTTGTGTTGGGTTAGGTCTGATTGGTTTATTTGGGTTAGGTTAAGTTAGGCTGGGTTAGGTTGGGTTTCGTTCAGTTAGGTTTGGTTGGTTACCTTAGGATAGGTTGGGTTTGGATACGCTGGGTTAGGTTTGGTTGGGTTGGGTTAGTTTGGGTTAGGTTAGGTTGGGCTAGGTTAGGTTAGGTTGGGTTGGGTTACGTTAGGTTCGGTTACATTGGGTTGGGTTAGGTGCAATTATGTTCGGTTAGGTTCGGTTTTTGCTCGGTTAGGTTGGGTTGGGTAAGGTTGGGTTAGGTTGGTTTAGGTTAGTTTGGGTTGTGTTAGATTTGGCTGGATTAGGTTGGGTTAGATTAGGTTAGGTTGAAGTGGGTTCGGTTAACTTAGGTCAGGTTAGCTTGGGTTAGGTTAATTTGGCGTAGGTTGGATTAGGAAGGTTTAGGTAAGGTTGGGTTGGGTTAGGCTGAGTTGGGATATGTTGGGTTGGGTTTCGATAGGTTAGGTTGGGTTATGTTAGCTTGGGATAGTTTGGGTTGCGTTAGGTTAAGTCAGCTTTTGTTAGGTTAGGTTTGGTTAAGATAGGTAGGGTTGGTTTGGGTTAGTTTGGTTTAGTATGGATTGGGTTAGCATAAGATTAGGTTGGGTTAGATTGATTTGGGTTACGTTTGGCAGGGATCGATAGTTTGGGTTAGGTAGGTTGGGTAGGGTGAAGTGGCTTGGGTACAATTAGGTTAGATTAGCTTGGGTTCTGCTGGGTTGGGATGGTTATGTCGGGAGGGGTTAGGTTAGGTTAGGTTGCGTTTAGGTTACGGTTGGTTAGTTACTTTAGTTTCGGTTATGTATGGTGAGGCTGGATTAGGGTAGGTTAGGTTTGGTAGGGTTGGGTGGGGTTCGGTTAGCTAAGGTTATGTTGGGTTTGGTTAGGTTGGCTTGGGTTAGGTTAGATATGGTTAGGTTATGTTGGGTTGGGTATAGTTAGGTTTGGTTAGGTTTCGTTAGGTTGGGTTGGGTTAGGTTAGGTTAGATTGGGTTAGGTTAAGTTAGGTTGGGTTAGGTTTCGTTAGGTTGGATTGGGTTGGGTTAGTTTTCTTAGGTTGGGTTGGGTTTGTTTTGGTTTGGTTAGATTGGGTTGAGTTAGGTTTGGTTAGGTCGGGTTAGGTTGGGTCAGGTTTGGGTAGATTAGGTTGGGTTGGGTTTGGTTATCTAAAGTTGGGTTGGGTTAAGGTAGGTTGTGTTACATTGGGTTGGGTTAGGGGAAGTTAGGTTACTTTAGGTTGGGTTGTGTTGGGTTAGGCTGGGTTGGTGCGGTTAGGATAGGTTGCGTTGGGTATGGCTGGGTTAGGTTAGTTGTGTTGGGTTAGGTTGAGTTGGGATATGTTGGGTTGGGTTAGGTTAGGTTAGTTTGGGTTAGATTAGGTTGGGTTTGGCTAGGTTAGGTTAGTTTGCATTTGGTTAGGTTGGCTTCTGTTAGTTTAGGTTGGGCTGGGCTGGGTTAGGTTATGTTGGGTTGGGTTTGTTTAGGTTCGGGTAGATTAATTTGGGTTCGGATAGGTTGGGTTAGGTTAGTTAAGTTTGGGTTGGGTTAGCATGCGTTATGTTAGCCTTGGTTCGGTTAGGTAAGTTGGTTTGGGTTAGCTTAGGTTGGGTTGGGTTAGGTTAGGTTGGGTTACTGTGGGTTGGGTTAGGTGCAGTTAGGTTTCGTTAGGTTAGGTTGAGTTGTGTTGGGTTAGGTTATGTTTTGTTAGGTTATGTTGGGTTAGGTTAAGTTAGGCTGGGTTCGGTTCTGTTAGGTTGGGGAAGTTAGGTTAGGGTAAGTTAGGTTGGGTTTGGTTAGGTTAGGTTGGGTTATGTTTGGTTATATTGGGTGTCGTTATGTTAGGATTATTTGGGCTAGGTTAGGTTTGCTTGGGTTAGATTAGGTTAGGTTGATATGGGTTAGGTTGAGTTGGGTAATGTTATGTTAGGTTAGGTTGGGTTAGTTTAGGATAGGTTATGTTTCGTTGGGTTAAATTTGATTGGTGTTGGTTACATTGGGTTGGGTAAGGTTAGGTTAATTTGGGATAGGTTGGGTTGGGTTAGGTTACGTTAGGCATGATTAGGTTCTGTTGGGTTCGGTTAAGTTATGTTGTGTTAGGTTAGGCTAGGTTTGGTTGTTCGGGGTTAGGTTAGCTAAGGTTAGTTATGTTGGCTTGGGTTAGTTAGGTTAGGTTGGGTTAGGATGAGTTGGGTTGTGTTGGGTTAAGTTAGGTTAGGTTGAAGTGGGTTGGGTTATTTTAGGTTAGGTTTGATTGGGTTAGGTTAATTTGGGGTAGGTTGGGTTGGGTTAGGTAGGGTTATGCAAGGTTGGGTTGGGATAGGTTAAGTTAGCTTGGGATAGGTTACATTTGGTTATTATAGGTAAGGTTGGTTTCGGTTAGGTTAGGTTGGGTTGGGTTAGATTAGGTTAGGTTGGGTTGGGTAAATTTGTGTTAGCTTGGCCTGGGTTCGGTTAGGTTGGGTTGGGCTGGGTAAGGTTGGGTTAGGTTAGGTTGAAGTGGGTTGGGTACAGTTAGGTTAGTCAGCTTAGGGTATGTTAGGCAGGGTTAGGTTAGGTTGGGTTAGGTTAGGTTAGGTTGAAGTTGAAGTGGAAGTTGAAAGTTTATTAATGCATTCAAATACAAACGTATACAGCAAGAGGTCCCATGGTACAAGACCGCGGGCGGGACCTCCCATGACAATTAATTTCAATAAGCAACAAGACAAGAAATACACACCATTAATTAGCGATGCAGAGAATGAATACATTGTGAAATATGAGTTGTTGAAATATTTAAATATTAACAATATAATGCAGGATAATGTACAATAACACACTAACAGATTTCGCGATACATAGGACCAATAGCAAAAAAGAAGAAAATCACATATTAAGAATGAAAAGCTCTAATTTGAGTTTGAACAAAGAAAACATATTAGTTTGATATCCAAGTTCAAGGAATTCTAAAATGATATGGATGAAAAATTAAGGCATTGTTTCCCGTATTTTGTTCTGATCTTAGGCAGTAAAATTTTATTTCGCTGCGCAAAACGTGTGACGATGTTGCTTATGAGCGTGCCGTGTCAAAATATGCTTAGCGGGATCTGATGATGCAGAATCTTAAAGAATAGGATACCAATGTTGTAAAAGTGAAGGTACGAGATAGGTAGAACGTTCAAATCTATGAATAAAATGCGTGAGGGTGACATTCGAGAGGTGTAGGTAATGATGCACATCGCTTGCTATTGCAGTTTTGTTAAAGGCCAGAGATGAATATGTTAGGTGTTACCCCAAGATGAGTACCGTAGTTTCAGTGGCTTAGGATGAATGCGTAGTAAAGGGATAATAAAGTTTCGATTGGGAAATAGCTTCGGGCTTTAATTAGAGCGCGTAACACATACGAAATTTTCTTTCACGTTTCAGCTACATGATTAGGGAATTTTAAGTGAGGGTCAATGATAACACCCAGAAATGAAACTCTACCTTGTGACAAAATAGCGGCAGAATTGAGTTATTGTAGTGGTGTAATGGACAAAGGCTTTTGTGGGGGATGGAAAATCTGAAAACGTGTCTTAGTGACATTTACGGACTGGCGGTTAATGTGGCACAAACGCTCAAGAAAATTAAGGTCATATTGTAGGTTATGTATGAGCTGAATAATGTCCTAGTGCGATGATATCATGGTAGAGTCATATGCATACAGTATACTATTGCAATTCTTTAAAGAGGACGATAAGTCATTAATGTAAAGTAAAAACAATACAGGGCCTAGAATAGAACCTTGCGGAACACCATTCTTAATTACAGCTATGTTAGATGCGTGATCGTCAATAGTGACTATGTGCTCTCGGTCGCAGAGAAAGCTCTTCAGGAGCATTAGTGAAGGTCCAGTGATACCTTATGATTCCAGTTTGTGAAACAAGATGGAGTGATCGATGGAATCAAATGCTTTACTAAAATATATGTATACTGCTCCTTAGAACATTCCTTTATCAATAGCCAGCCTAACGTAATCAATGAGTAATCTAACGTAATCTATGGTAATGTTGGGTTGGGTTAGGTTAGGTTATGTTGGGTTGGGCTGTGTTAGGTTAGGTTATGTTGGTGAAGGTTCGGTTAGTTTGAGTTAGATTGGGTTGGGTTGGGTTAGGGTACATCAGGGGATGTTAGGTTAGGAAAGGTTAGTTTAGGTTGGGTTTAGGTTAGGGTTGGTTAGTTACTTTAGTTTGACTTATGGTATGTTATGTTTGGTAGGGTTCGGTGGGGTTAGGTTAGCGAAGGTTATGTTGGCTTGGGTTAGTTAGGTTAGGTTAGATTGTGTTAGGTTTGGTATCGTTAGGTTCTGTTGGGTTGGGTTAAGTTAGGTTGGGTTAGGTTAGGTTCGGTTAGATTTGATTAGGTTAGGTTGGGTTGGGTTTGGTTAGATTAGGTTAGGTTATGTTGCGTTGGTTTAGGTTAGGTTGGGCTAGGTTAGGATAGGTTAGGTTGGGTTGGGTTTGGTTAGGTTAGGTTAGGCAAGGTTGGGTTAGTTTGGGATAGGTTAGGTTTGGTTGGGTTACGAACGGTTAGGTTGAATTGGGTTAGGTTAGCTTGTGTTATGTTAGGTTGGGCTTGGTTCGGTCAGCTTTGCTTTGGGTTAGGTTTGGTGGGGTTAATTTGGGTAAGGTTAGGTTAGCTTGGGTAAGGTTAGTTTGGGTTATGTTGAGCTGAGTTCGGTTAGGTTGGGTTGGGTTAGGTTGGGTTAGGTTAGGTTGGGTTGGGATATGTTGAAGTGGGTTGGGTACAGTCAGGTTAGGTTAGCTTGGATTAGGTTCGGTTGGGTTATGTTGGGTTGGGTTAGGTTACATTAGGTGGGGTTAGTTTAGGATAGGTTAGGTTAGGTTGGGTTGGGTTAGGATAGGTTGGGGTACATTAGGACAGTTTGTGTTAAGTATGGTGAGCCCGGTTTAGGGTAGGTTATGTTCGGTTGGGCTGGGTGGGCTTAGGTCAGCTAAGTTTCGGTTGGGTTAGGTTAGGTTTGGTTTGGTTGGATTGGGTTGGGTTGGGTTAGTTTAGATTGGGTTGGGTTAGCTTTGGTTAGGTTAGGTTCGCTTGGGCTGGGTTAGGTTAGGTTTTGTTAGGTTGTGTTGGGTTAGTTTGGGTTTGGTTAGGTATGCTTAGGTCCTGTGGGACTGGGTTGTTTGGTTGGTTTAGGTTAGGTTTGGTTATGTTGGGATGGGTTGGGTTAGTTTAGATTGGGTTGGGTTTGGTTAGGTTCGGTTGGGCTGGGTGAGGTTAGTTTTTTTAGGTTGTATTGGGTTGTTTGGGTTTGGTTAGGTTGGGTTAGGTTAGGTCGGGTTAGGTTGGGTTAGGTTTTGGTATATTAGGTTGGGTTGGGTTAGGTTGGGTTAGGTTATGTAAGGTTGGGTTGGGTTAGGTTGTGTTAAGTTAGCCTAGGCTGGGTTAGGTTAAATTAGGTTGGGTTGGGTTAGGTTAGGTTTGGTTTTGTTAGTTTAGGTTGGGTTACATTGGGTTGGGTTAGGTGGCGTAAGGTTACGTTAGATAAGGTTGGGTTGTGTTGGGTTAGGTCTGATTGGTTTATTTGGGTTAGGTTAAGTTAGGCTGGGTTAGGTTGGGTTTCGTTCAGTTAGGTTTGGTTGGTTACCTTAGGATAGGTTGGGTTTGGATAGGCTGGGTTAGGTTAGGTTGGGTTGGGTTAGTTTGGGTTAGGTTAGGTTGGGCTAGGTTAGGTTAGGTTGGGTTGGGTTACGTTAGGTTCGGTTACATTGGGTTGGGTTAGGTGCAATTATGTTCGGTTAGGTTCGGTTTTTGCTCGGTTAGGTTGGGTTGGGTAAGGTTGGGTTAGGTTGGTTTAGGTTAGTTTGGGTTGTGTTAGATTTGGCTGGATTAGGTTGGGTTAGATTAGGTTAGGTTGAAGTGGGTTCGGTTAACTTAGGTCAGGTTAGCTTGGGTTAGGTTAATTTGGCGTAGGTTGGGTTAGGAAGGTTTAGGTAAGGTTGGGTTGGGTTAGGCTGAGTTGGGATATGTTGGGTTGGGTTTCGATAGGTTAGGTTGGATTGGGTTAGGTTAGGTTGTGTTATGTTAGTTTGGGCTGGGTTGGGTTATGTTAGCTTGGGATAGTTTGGGTTGCGTTAGGTTAAGTCAGCTTTTGTTAGGTTAGGTTTGGTTAAGATAGGTAAGGTTGGTTTGGGTTAGTTTGGTTTAGTATGGATTGGGTTAGTATAAGATTAGGTTGGGTTAGATTGATTTGGGTTACGTTTGGCAGGGATCGATTAGTTTGGGTTAGGTAGGTTGGGTAGGGTGAAGTGGCTTGGGTACAATTAGGTTAGATTAGCTTGGGTTCTGCTGGGTTGGGATGGCTATGTCGGGAGGGGTTAGGTTAGGTTAGGTTGCGTTTAGGTTACGGTTGGTTAGTTACTTTAGTTTCGGTTATGTATGGTGAGGCTGGATTAGGGTAGGTTAGGTTTGGTAGGGTTGGGTGGGGTTCGGTTAGCTAAGGTTATGTTGGGTTTGGTTAGGTTGGCTTGGGTTAGGTTAGATATGGTTAGGTTATGTTGGGTTGGGTATAGTTAGGTTTGGTTAGGTTTCGTTAGGTTGGGTTGGGTTAGGTTAGGTTACATTGGGTTAGGTTAAGTTAGGTTGGGTTAGTTTTCTTAGGTTGGGTTGGGTTTGTTTTGGTTTGGTTAGATTGGGTTGAGTTAGGTTTGGTTAGGTCGGGTAAGGTTGGGTCAGGTTTGGGTAGATTAGGTTGGGTTGGGTTAGGTTATGTAAAGTTGGGTTGGGTTAAGGTAGGTTGTGTTACATTGGGTTGGGTTAGGGGAAGTTAGGTTACTTTAGGTTAGGTTGGGTTGTGTTGGGTTAGGCTGGGTTGTGTTGGGTTAGGCTGGGTTGGTGCGGTTAGGATAGGTTGCGTTGGGTATGGCTGGGTTAGGTTAGTTGTGTTGGGTTAGGTTGAGTTGGGATATGTTGGGTTGGGTTAGGTTAGGTTAGTTTGGGTTAGATTAGGTTGGGTTTGGCTAGGTAGGTTAGTTTGCATTTGGTTAGGTTGGCTTCTGTTAGTTTAGGTTGGGCTGGGCTGGGTTAGGTTATGTTGGGTTGGGTTCGTGTAGGTTCGGGTAGATTAATTTGGGTTCGGATAGGTTGGGTTAGGTTAGTTAAGTTTGGGTTGGGTTAGCATGCGTTATGTTAGCCTTGGTTCGGTTAGGTAAGTTGGTTTGGGTTAGCTTAGGTTGGGTTGGGTTAGGTTAGGTTGGGTTACTGTGGGTTGGGTTAGGTGCAGTTAGGTTTCGTTAGGTTAGGTTGAGTTGTGTTGGGTTAGGTTATGTTGGGTTAGGTTATGTTAGGCTGGGTTCGGTTCTGTGAGGTTGGGGAAGTTAGGTTAGGGTAAGTTAGGTTGGGTTTGGTTAGGTTAGGTTGGGTTATGTTTGGTTATATTGGGTGTGGTTATGTTCGGATTATTTGGGCTAGGTTAGGTTTGCTTGGGTTAGATTAGGTGAGGTTGATATGGGTTAGGTTGGGTTGGGTAATGTTAGGTTAGGTTAGGTTGGGTTAGTTTAGGATAGGTTATGTTTCGTTGTTTTAAATTTGATTGGTGTGGGTTACATTGGGTTGGGTAAGGTTAGGTTAATTTGGGATAGGTTGGGTTGGGTTAGGTTACGTTAGGCATGATTAGGTTCTGTTGGGTTCGGTTAAGTTATGTTGTGTTAGGTTAGGCTAGGTTTGGTTGTTCGGGGTTAGGTTAGCTAAGGTTAGTTATGTTGGCTTGGGTTAGTTAGGTTAGGTTGGGTTAGGATGAGCTGGGTTGTGTTGGGTTAAGTTAGGTTAGGTTGAAGTGGGTTGGGTTATTTTAGGTTAGGTTTGATTGGGTTAGGTTAATTTGGGGTAGGTTGGGTTGGGTTAGGTAGGGTTATGCAAGGTTGGGTTGGGCTAGCTTAAGTTAGCTTGGGTTAGGTTACATTTGGTTATTATAGGTAAGGTTGGTTTCGGTTAGGTTAGGTTGGGTTTTGTTAGATTAGGTTAGGTTGGGTTGGGTAAATTTGTGTTAGCTTCGCCTGGGTTCGGTTAGGTTGGGTTGGGCTGGGTAAGGTTGGGTTAGGTAAGGTTGAAGTGGGTTGGGTACAGTTAGGTTAGTCAGCTTAGGGTATGTTAGGCAGGGTTAGGTTAGGTTGGGTTAGGTTAGGTTAGGTTGAAGTTGAAGTGGAAGTTGAAAGTTTATAATGCATTCAAATACAAACGTATACAGCAAGAGGTCCCATGGTACAAGACCGCGGGCGGGACCTCCCATGACAATAAATTTCAATAAGCAACAAGACAAGAAATACACACACCATTAATTAGCGATGCAGAGAATGAATACATTGTGAAATATGAGTTGTTGAAATATTTAAATATAAACAATATAATGCAGGATAATGTACAATAACACACTAACAGATGTCGCGATACATAGGACCAATAGCAAAAAAAGAAAATTACATATTAAGAATGAAAAGCTCTAATTTGAGTTTGAACAAAGAAAACATATTAGTTTGATATCCAAGTTCAAGGAATTCTAAAATGATATGGATGAAAAATTAAGGCATTGTTTCCCGTATTTTGTTCTGATCTTAGGCTGTAAAATGTTATTTCGCTGCGCAAAACGTGTGACGATGTTGCTTATGAGCGTGCCGTGTCAAAATATGCTTAGCGGGATCTGATGATGCAGAATCTTAAAGAATAGGATACCAATGTTGTAAAAGTGAAGGTACGAGATAGGTAGAACGTTCAAATCTATGAATAAAATGCGTGAGGATGACATTCGAGAGGTGTAGGTTATGATGCACATGGCTTGCTATTGCAGTTTTATTAAAGGCCAGAGATGAATATGTTAGGTGTTACCCCAAGATGAGTACCGTAGTTTCAGTGGCTTTGGATGAATGCGTAGTAAAGGGATAATAAAGTTTCGTTTGGGAAATAGCTTCGGGCTTTAATTAGAGCGCGTAACACATACGAAATTTTCTTTCACGTTTCAGCTACATGATTAGAGAATTTTAAGTGAGGGTCAATGATAACACCCAGAAATGAAACTCTACCTTGTGACGAAATAGCGGCAGAATTGAGTTATTGTAGTGGTGTAATGGACAAAGGCTTTTGTGGAGGATGGAAAATCTGAAAACGTGTCTTAGTGACATTTACGGACTGGCGGTTAATGTGGCACAAACGCTCAAGAGATATAAGGTCATATTGTAGGTTATGTATGAGCTGAATAATGTCCTAGTGCGATGATATCATGTTAGAGTCATATGCATACAGTATACTATTGCAATTCTTTAAAGAGGACGGTAAGTCATTAATGTAAAGTAAAAACAATACAGGGCCTAGAATAGAACCTTGCGGAACACCATTGTTAACTACAGTTATGTTAGATGCGTGATCGTCAATAGTGACTATGTGCTCTCGGTCGCAGAGAAAGCTCTTCAGGAGCATTAGTGAAGGTCCAGTGATACCTTATGATTCCAGTTTGTGAAACAAGATGGAGTGATCGATGGAATCAAATGCTTTACTAAAATCTATGTATACTGCTCCTTAGAACAGTCCTTTATCAATAGCCAGCCTAACGTAATCAATGAGTAATCTAACGTAATATGGAAGTATCTGCAGATAGTCCGCGGCGAAAGCCGTGTTTACCACCTGTCAATATGTTAAAATTTTCAATATAACTTGACAAACTTGATTCAATTAATTTTTCTATAATCTTTGTAAAAAAGGGAAGAATTGCAATTGGTCGATAATTATTCGGCAGAGCTGGATCGCCTTTTTTGAAGACCGGTATTATTTTCGCTATCATTAGCTGCTTGGGATAACTGGCACATTTAAAACGAGATTGAAGAAGTGGTTGAGGACTGGTGCAAGCAGTGATCGAATACTTTTCACATGCTTTCCATGGATATTGTCGATGCCGGCGCCAGTCGTATTTAAAATAGCAATTAGGGATAGAACTTCGTCTGGACATGTAGAGGTAAGAGAGAATGAATGAGGGCAGCGCTTCTCCTGCATTATATTGTTTATATTTAAATATTTCAATAACTCATAATTTGCTATGTATTCATTCTCTGCGTCGCTAAATATGTGTTGTGTATTTCTTATCTTGTTGCTTATTGAAATTTATTGTCATGGAAGGTCCCGCCCGCGGTCTTGTACCATGGGACCTCTCGCTATATACGTTTGTATTTGAATGCATTAATAAACTTTCAACTTCAACTTCAACATAACCTAACCCAGCCCAACCTAACCTGACTCAAACACCAAACCCAACTTAGCCTTAACTAACCTCAACAACCTAATCAACCTAACCCAACACAACCTAACCTAACCCAGCCCAACGCAACCTAACCCACCTAACCTAACCTTACCTAACCCTGCCTAGCCCCACACGATTCATCCTTACCCAACTTAAACCAACTCAACCCAGCCTACTCTAACCCAGCCTCACCATACCTAACCCAAACTTACCTAACCTAACCCTGCCTAACTTATCCCAACCCAACTTAACCTAACCTATCCGAACCAACCCCACCAAACGTAACCTAACTCAAACCAACATAACCCTACTCAACTTAAACCAAGCTAACCTAACCTAACTGTACCCAACCCACTTAAACCAAACCTAACCCAAACAAACCTAACATAACCTAATCTAACCTAACACAATCTAACCTAACCCAACTTTATCCAACCCAACCCAACCTAACCCACTCTAACCTAACCTATACTAACCTAATCCAACCCAACCAAATCCAACCTAACCTAACCTAACCCAACCCAACCAAATCCAACCCAACCCAACCCAATGCAACGTAACCTAACCCATCCTAACCTGACCCAACCCAACCTAATAAAACCTAACCTAGTCTAGCCTAACCACAACCCAACTTAACCTATCCCAACCACACCTAACCCAACCTAACCTAACCCAACCTAAAGTAACCCAACAAAACCCAACCTAACCAAACCTAACCCAACCTAACCTAACCCAAACTAACTTAACCCAACCTTACCTAACTAATCCAAGCCAACCTAACCTAACCCAACCTCACCATAGCTAACCTAACCCCACCCAATCCAACAAAGCCTAACCTAACCTAACCCAGCCCAACAAAACCTGACCATACCTAACCAAACCTAACCTAATCGAACCTAACTAGCCCAACCCAACTTAACCTAATCTACCCCAACCTAACCTAACCTAACCCAGCCCAACCAAACCTAACCGAACCTAACAGACACAGCTTTACCCGACGAAACCTAACCTAAACCAACCCATCCTAACCCAACAAAACCCAACCTAACTCAAGCTAACCTAACATTACCCAAACCAATGTAACCCACCCTAACCAATACTTAAAGGGACACTGAGGAGAACTCTATCCTTTTTTTAGCAAAATCTGATAGTTCGGCATTTCATGGCTTTGTTGCCGCTTGTCCGGGCGCGAAAAATGCACTTATTTCAAAGAATTTTGGATACGAAGTTGAGAACGTTTTTCCCGCCGCTCTGATTCAAACTCGAGAACTCTTATGACGACACTGAGAGCTCTTATGACGTCACAGAACGGAGTGACGTGATACGTGACGTAAACGCAGACTCCGTGATTTTTGATGGCTAGCGGTGCGGTGCGCAACCTTCCTTTGCCAGCCTCAGAGATTCGTCGCTTCCATGAAGTAAGGAAAATTCCTCCATGGTGGCGCCTCTTGTCTTAGGAAGACATCACGCTTGTACTTGAGAGATTGGCCTGTGGCGGCGACACCTGTATTTTGGTTCTTGCTATTTTCTACATTACAAGAGCTTTGTTTTCAGTAAGAGAGGCGTTTTTGTAATCAGGAGCTGCTATTCTATCGATACAAGCCAACTTCAATTTCTCCTCAGTGTCCCTTTAACGAACCCAACCTAACCTAAGCCAACCTAACCTATCCTAAACAAACCCAACCTAACATAACCTAACTTTACCCAACCCAACCCAATCTAACCCACTCCAACCTTACCTATAATAAACTAACCCAACCCCACCTTACCCAACCTAACCTAACCAAACCCTACCCAACCCAACCTAACCCAACCCATCCTAACCTAACCCAACCTTATCTAGCCTAACCCAAAGCAACCTAACCTAACCCAACGACACCTAACTCAACCTAACCTAACCTAACCCAACCTAATGTAGCCCAACAAAACCCAACCTAACCTAATGCAACCCAACCGAACTAAACCCAACCTAGCCTAAGCGCCCCTAACTCAAACTAACCTAACCACGCCTAATCAACCTAACCCAACCTAAACCAACACAATCTAACCCAACCCAACCCAAACTAAGCCAACATTACCCACCCTAACCTAACCTAACCCAACCCAGCCCAACCTAACCTAACACAAGCTAACTTAACCCAATCCAACCTAACCTAACCTAACATAACCCAACCTACCCAAACCCAAACTAACCCAACCTTGCCCAACCTTACCCAACCTAACCTAACCCAACCCAACATAACCTAAGCAAACCCAACCCAACCTAACCTAACATATCCTAACCTAGCCCAATCTAACATAACCTAACCCAACCCACCCTAAGCTAACCCAACCGAACCGAAGCCAACCTAACCCAACCCAACCTAACCTAACCCAATCCAAACCAACATATCCCAACTCAACATAACACAACCTAACCTAACCCAACCCAACCTCACCTAACCCAACCCAACTTGACCCAACCTAGAAACCCATCCTTACCCAACAAAACCCAACCTAACTCAACCTAACCTAACATTACCCAACCCAACATAACCCACCATAACCAAGCTTAAACGAACACAACCTAACCTAACCCAACCTTACCTATCCTCGACTAACCCAAGCTAACATAACCTAACTTTACCCAAACCAACCCAATCTAACCCACTCAAACCGAACCTATCCTAAACTAACCCAACCCAATCTTACCCAACATAACCTAACATAACCCTACCCAACCACACCTAACCCAACCTAACCCAACCCAACTTAACCTAACCCAACCTAATCTAGCCTAACCGAGCCCAACCTAACCTAACCCAACCACACCTAACCTAACCTAGCCTAACCCAGCCTAACGTAACCCACGAAAACCTAACCTAACCTAATGCAACCCAACCTAGCCTAAGCCAACCCAACTCAAACTAACCTAGCCCAACATAATCAACCTAACCCAACCTAACCCAACACAACCTACCCTAACCTAACCCAGCCCAACCCAACCTAACCCAACCTTACCTAACCCTGCCTAACCCAACCCAATCCAATTGATCCTTACCCAAATTAACCCAACTCAACCTAACCTACCCAATCCAGCCTTACCATACCTAAGCCAAACTAACCTATCATAACCGAACATAACCTAATCCAACCCAACCTAGCCTAACATCCTAACCTAACCCCACCTAACATAACCTAATCCAAACCAACATAGCCCTAACCAACATAACCCAAGCTAACCTAACTTAACTGTACCCAAACCACTTCAACCTAACCTACTCAACCTAACCTAACCCAACCCAACCTTACCCCCCTCAGCCCAACCGAACCCAAACTAACCTAACCCAAGCGAACCTAACCCAACCTAACCTAACCGAATGGAAACTAACCCAAACAAACCTAACCCAACCTAATCTAACCTAACCCAACTTTAGCCAACCCAACCTAACCCACTCTAACCTAACCTATTCTAACCTAATCCAAACCCAATCACCCAACCTAACATAACCTAACCCAACCTAACCCAACCCAACCCATCCTAACCTAACCCATCCTGACCGGACACAACTCATGATAACATAACCCAACCTAACTTAACCTTACCATAACCCAACCTAATCTAGCCTAACCCAGCCTTAACTCACCCAACCACACCTAACCGAACCCACTTCAAACTAACCTAACCAAATCTAACCTAACCTAACCCAACCTTAATCCCCTGAGTCCAAACTAATCCAAACTAACCTAACCCAAGCTAACCTAACCCAACCTATCCTAACCTAACAAATCCTAACCTAATCCAACCCAATCTTACCCAACCTAATCTAACGTAACCCAGCCCAATCAAACCAAACCCAACCTAACACAACAAAACCCAACCTAACCCAATACAACCCAACATAACCTAACCCATCATAACCTGTCCCAATCCAACCTAAGCTAACCAAACCTAATCTGGCCTAACCCAGCCCTACCTAACCTAACCCAACCTAACGTAACCCAACAAAACCCACCTAACGAAACGCAACCCAACCTAACCTAACTCAACCTAGCCTAACCCAACGCAACCCAAACTAACCTAACCCAAAGCAATCTACCTAAGCCAACCTAACCCAACACAACCTAACCTAACCGAACCTAACCCAACCTAACCTAACATGACCCAACCCAACAAAACCTAACCTAACACAAACTAATCTAGCCTAACCCAACCCAACCTAACCTCACCCAACCACACCTATCCCAAACTAACCTAACCCAACCTAGCCTAACCCAACCCAACCCAATCTAATGTAACTCAACCTAATCAACTTAACCAAACACAACCTAACCTAACCCAACCCAACCTAACCCACCTAACCTAATCATTCTTAACCCAACCTAACCGAACCCAACTCATCTTTACCCAACTTAACCCAACCCAACCTAACCTACCCTAACCCAGCCTCACCATACCTAACCTAAACTAACCCAACCTACCCAACCTAACCTATCCTAGCCTAATCCCACCTAACGTAACCTCACCGAACCCAACCTAACCCAAGCTAACCTAATTTAATTTAACCCTATCCAACCCAACCTTACCCAACGAAACCTAATCTAACCAAAACCAACCTAACCCAACCCAACGTAACCTAACCTACCCCAACTCAACATCACAAAACCAAACGCAACCCAACCTAACCAAACCCAATCTAACCAAACTCAAAATAACAAAACCTAACCCAGCCTAACCCAACATAACCTAACCTAACCCAACCTTACTAAACCTAACCCTACCTTACCCAAACCAACCTAATCTACCCAAACCTAACCCAACATAACCCGATCTAACCTAACTTAGCCCTACCCAACCCAACCAAACCCAAACTAACGCAACCGAACCTAACAAAACCTAACTAAACCTAACCTAACCTATCCCAACCATACCCGCACCTGAATCAACCTAACCCAACCTAACCCAACCCAACCTAACCTAACGAAAGCCAAACAAACGTAACCCAACCTAACTAACCCAACCGAACAGAACGTCACCATACCTTACCTAACCTAACCCAACCTACACCAACCTAACCTAACCTAACTAACCCAAGCCAAATTAACCTAACATAACCTAGCCCTAGCTAACCTAAAACAGCCCAACCCATCCAAACCTAACCTAACCTAACCCAACCTAACTTAACCCAACCCAACAGCACCTAACCATATCTAACCTAACCTAACCCAACCCAATCTAACCAAACCTAACCCAAACAAACCTAACCCAACCCAACCAAAGCTAACCTAACCGAACCCAACCTGCCCCAACCTAAACCAACCAATCCTCACCCAACCCAACCAAACCTAAACCAACCTAACCTAACCTAACACAACCAAACTTAACCTAACCAAAACTGCTCAACCTTACCCAACCTTACCTAACCTAACCAAACCCAACCCAACCTAAACTAACCTATCCTAACCTAGCCAAAGCTAACATAACCTAACCCAAGCCAACAGGACCTAAATCAGCCTAACCAAAGACAATGTAACCTAACCCAACCTAACCTAACCAAACCCAACATATCTCAACTCAACCTAACAAAAACACAGCCTAACCTAACCCTACCTAACCCAACCAAACCTAACCCAAATTAACCTGACCCAAGCAAAACTAACCTAACTTAATCCAACCCACTTCAACCTAACCATAACCTAACTAAACCCACCCAACCTAACCTAACGCAACCCAACCTAACCTAACCTATCCTAAACTCCACCTAACGTAACCTAACCCAACCCAACATAACCCAAGCCAACCTAACCCAAGCTAACCTAACCTAACTGTACCGAACCCACTTCAACCTAACCTAAATCAACCTTACCCAACCCAACCCAATCCGACCTAACCGAACCCAGCCCAACCTAACCCAAACTAACCCAATCCAACCTAACCCAATGCGAAGGTTGGGTGGGGCTAGTAGGGATAGGTTATTTTACGCTGGGTTAGGTTGGGTTGCGTTGGGTTGCGTTAGCTTAGATTAGGCTGGGTTGGCTTAGTTTGGTTTAGTTTAGGTTAGGATGGTTTAGGTTGTTTTGGGAATGTTGGGGTTTGGTTTGGTCAGGTTGGGTTAGGATGAAGTAGGTTTGGTTAGGTTGAAGTGGGTTGGGTTAGCATGGGTTAGGTTAATACGTGTTAGGTTGGGTCGGGTTAGGTAGGGTTAAGTAAGGTTGGCTTGGGGTAGGTTGAGTTGGGATGTGTTGGGTTGGGTTGGGAGAGGTTAGGTTAGGTTGGGCTAGGTTGGGTTAGTTCCTGTTAGGTTGGGCTAGGTCAGGATAGGTTAGGTTAGGTTTAGGTTGAAGTGGGTTGGGTTATTTTAGGTTAGGTTTGATTGGGTTAGGTTAATTTGGGGTAGGATGGGTTGGGTTAGGTAGGGTTATGTAAGGTTGGGTTGGGATAGGTTAAGTTAGCTTGGGTTAGGTTACATTTGGTTATTATAGGTAAGGTTGGTTTCGGTTAGGTTAGGTTGGATTGGGTTAGATTAGGTTAGGTTGGGTTGGGTAAATTTGTGTTAGCTTGGCCTGGGTTCGGTTAGGTTGGGTTGGGCTGGGTAAGGATGGGTTAGGTTAGGTTGAAGTTTGTTGGGTACAGTTAGGTTAGTTAGCTTAGGGTATGTTAGGCTGGATTAGGTTAGGTTGGGTTAGGTTAGGTTGAAGTTGAAGTGGAAGTTGAAAGATTATTAATGCATTCAAGTACAAACGTATACAGCAAGAGGTCCCATGGTACAAGACCGCGGGCGGGACCTCCCATGACAATAAATTTCAATAAGCAACAAGACAAGAAATACACACACCATTAATTAGCGATGCAGAGAATGAATACATTGTGAAATATGAGTTGTTGAAATATTTAAATATAAACAATATAATGCAGGATAATGTACAATAACACACTAACAGATGTCGCGATACATAGGACCAATAGCAAAAAAAGAAGAAAATCACATATTAAGAATGAAAAGCTCTAATTTGAGTTTGAACAAAGAAAACATATTAGTTTGATATCCAAGTTCAAGGAATTCTAAAATGATATGGATGAAAAATTAAGGCATTATTTCCCGTATTTTGTTAGCGGGATCTGATGATGCAGAATCTTGAAGAATAGGATACCAATGTTGTAAATGTGAAGTTACGAGATAGGTAGAACGTTCAAATCTATGAATAAAATGCGTGAGGGTGACATTCGAGAGGTGTAGGTTATGATGCACATGGCTTGCTATTGCAGTTTTATTAAAGGCCAGAGATGAATATGTTAGGTGTTACCCCAAGATGAGTACCGTAGTTTCAGTGGCTTTGGATGAATGCGTAGTAAAGGGATAATAAAGTGTCGATTGGGAAATAGCTTTAATTTTAATCGGGCTTTAATTAGAGCGCGTAACACATACGAAATTTTCTTTCACGTTTCAGCTACATGATTAGGGAATTTTAAGCGAGGGTCAATGATAACACCCAGAAATGAAACGCTACCTTGTGACGAAATAGCGGCAGAATTGAGTTATTGTAGTGGTGGAATGGACAAAGGCTTTTGTGGGGGATGGAAAATCTGAAAACGTGTCTTAGTGACATTTACGGACTGGCGGTTAATGTGGCACAAACGCTCAAGAGAATTAAGGTCATATTTTAGGTTATGTATGAGCTGAATAATGTCCTAGTGCGATGATATCATGGTAGAGTCATATGCATACAGTATACTATTGCAATTCTTTAAAGAGGACGGTAAGTCATTAATGTAAAGTAAAAACAATACAGGGCCTAGAATCGAACCTTGCGGAACACCATTCTTAATTACAGCTATGTTAGATGCGTGATCGTCAATAGTGACTATGTGCTCTCGGTCGCAGAGAAAGCTCTTCAGGAGCATTAGTGAAGGTCCAGTGATACCTTATGATTCCAGTTTGTGAAACAAGATGGAGTGATCGATGGAATCAAATGCTTTACTAAAATCTATGTATACTGCTCCTTAGAACATTCCTTTATCAATAGCCAGCCTAACGTAATCAATGAGTAATCTAACGTAATCTATGGTAATGTTGGGTTGGGTTAGGTTATGTCAGGTTGGGCTAGGTTGGGTTGGGTTTGGTTAGGTTATGTTGGGTTGGGCTGTGTTAGGTTAGGTTATGTTGGTGAAGGTTCGGTTAGTTTGAGTTAAGTTAGGTTGGGTTGGGTTAGGGTACATCAAGGGATGTTAGGTTAGGAAAGGTTAGGTTAGGTTGGGTTTAGGTTAGGGTTGGTTAGTTACTTTAGTTTGAGTTAGGGTATGTTATGTTTGGTAGGGTTCGGTGGGGTTAGGTTAGCGAAGGTTATGTTGGCTTGGGTTAGTTAGGTTACGTTAGATTGTGTTAGGTTTGGTATCGTTAGGTTCTGTTGGGTTGGGTTAAGTTAGGTTGGGTTAGGTTAGGTTCGGTTAGATTTGATTAGGTTAGGTTGGGTTGGGTTTGGTTAGATTAGGTTAGGTTATGTTGCGTTGGTTTAGGTTAGGTTGGGCTAGGTTAGGATAGGTTAGGTTGGGTTGGGTTTGGTTATGTTAGGTTAGGCAAGGTTGGGTTAGTTTGGGATAGGTTAGGTTTGGTTCGGTTACGAACGGTTAGGTTGAATTAGGTTAGGTTAGCTTGTGTTATGTTAGGTTGGGCTTGGTTCGGTCAGCTTAGCTTTGGGTTAGGTTTGGTGGGGTTAATTTGGGTAAGGTTAGGTTAGCTTGGGTAAGATTAGTTTGGGTTATGTTGAGCTGAGTTCGGTTAGGTTGGGTTGGGTTAGTTGGGTTAGGTTAGGTTGGGTTGGGATATGTTGAAGTGGGTTGGGTACAGTCAGGTTAGGTTAGCTTGGATTAGGTTCGGTTGGGTTATGTTGGGTTGGGTTAGGTTACATTAGGTGGGGTTAGTTTAGGATAGGTTAGGTTAGGTTGGATTGGGATAGGATAGGTTGGGGTACATTAGGACAGTTTGTGTTAAGTATGGTGAGCCCGGTTTAGGGTAGGTTATGCTCGGTTGGGCTGGGTGGGCTTAGGTTAGCTAAGGTTCGGTTGGGTTAGGTTAGGTTGGCTTGGGTTAGGTTAGATATGGTTAGGTTATGTTGGGTTGGGTATAGTTAGGTTTGGTTAGGTTTCGTTAGGTTGGGTTGGGTTAGGTTAGGTTAGATTGGGTTAGGTTAAGTTAGGTTGGGTTAGGTTTCGTTAGGTTGGATTGGGTTGGGTTAGTTTTTTTAGGTTGGGTTGGGTTTGTTTTGGTTTGGTTAGATTGGGTTGAGTTAGGTTTGGTTAGGTCGGGTTAGGTTGGGTCAGGTTTGGGTAGATTAGGTTGGGTTGGGTTAAGGTAGGTTGTGTTACATTGGGTTGGGTTAGGGGCAGTTAGGTTACTTTAGGTTAGGTTGGGTTGTGTTGGGTTAGGCTGGGTTGTGTTGGGTTAGGCTGGGTTGTGTTGGGTTAGGCTGGGTTGGTGCGGTTAGGATAGGTTGCGTTGGGTAAGGCTGGGTTAGGTTAGGTTGTGTTGGGTTAGGTTGAGTTGGGATATGTTGGGTTGGGTTAGGTTAGGTTAGTTTGGGATAGATTAGGTTGGGTTTGGCTAGGTTAGGTTAGTTTGCATTTGGTTAGGTTGGCTTCTGTTAGTTTAGGTTGGGCTGGGCTGGGTTAAGTTATGTTGGGTTGGGTTCGTTTAGGTTCGGGTAGATTAATTTGGGTTCGGATAAGTTGGGTTAGGTTACGTAAGTTTGGGTTGGGTTACCATGCGTTATGTTAGCCTTGGTTCGGTTAGGTAAGTTGGTTTGGGTTAGCTTAGGTTAGTTGGGTTAGGTTAGGTTGGGTTACTGTGGGTTGGGTTAGGTGCAGTTAGGTTTCGTTAGGTTAGGCTGAGTTGTGTTGGGTTAGGTTATGTTGGGTTAGGTTAAGTTAGGCTGGGTTCGGTTCTGTTAGGTTGGGGAAGTTAGGTTAGGGTAAGTTAGGTTGGGTTTGGTTAGGTTAGGTTGGGTTATGTTTGGTTATATTGGGTGTGGTTATGTTAGGATTATTGGGGCTAGGTTAGGTTTGCTTGGGTTAGATTAGGTTAGGTTGATATGGGTTAGGTTGGGTTGGGTAATGTTAGGTTAGGTTAGGTTGGGTTAGTTTAGGATAGGTTATGTTTCGTTGGGTTAAATTTGATTGGTGTGGGTTACATTGGGTTGGGTAAGGTTAGGTTAATTTGGGATAGGTTGGGTTGGGTTAGGTTATGTTAGGCATGATTAGGTTCTGTTGGGTTCGGTTAAGTTATGTTGTGTTAGGTTAGGCTAGTTTGGTTGTTCGGGGTTAGGTTAGCTAAGGTTAGTTATGTTGGCTTGGGTTAGTTAGGTTAGGTTGGGTTAGGATGAGTTGGGTTGTGTTGGGTTAAGTTAGGTTAGGTTGAAGTGGGTTGGGTTATTTTAGGTTAGGTTTGATTGGGTTAGGTTAATTTGGGGTAGGTTGGGTTGGGTTAGGTAGGGTTATGCAAGGTTGGGTTGGGAAAGGTTAAGTTAGCTTGGGTTAGGTTACATTTGGTTATTATAGGTAAGGTTGGTTTCGGTTAGGTTAGGTTGGGTTGGGTTAGATTAGGTTAGGTTGGGTTGGGTAAATTTGTGTTAGCTTGGCCTGGGTTCGGTTAGGTTGGGTTGGGCTGGGTAAGGTTGGGTTAGGTTAGGTTGTGAAGTGGGTTGGGTACAGTTAGGTTAGTTAGCTTAGGGTATGTTAGGCAGTGTTAGGTTAGGTTGGGTTAGGTGTGGTTGGGTTAGGTTAGGTTAGGTTGAAGTTGAAGTGGAAGTTGAAAGTTTATTAATGCCTTCAAATACAAACGTGTACAGCAAGAGGTCCCATGGTACAAGACTGCGGGCGGGACCTCCCATGACAATAAATTTCAATAAGCAACAAGACGAGAAATACACACCATTAATTAGCGATGCAGAGAATGAATACATTGTGAAATATGAGTTGTTGAAATATTTAAATATAAACAATATAATGCAGGATAATGTACAATAACACACTAACAGATGTCGCGATACATAGGACCAATAGCAAAAAAAGAAAATCACATATTAAGAATGAAAAGCTCTAATTTGAGTTTGAACAAAGAAAACATATTAGTTTGATACCCAAGTTCAAGGAATTCTAAAATGATATGGATGAAAAATTAAGGCATTGTTTCCCGTATTTTGTTCTGATCTTAGGCAGTAAAATTTTATTTCGCTGCGCAAAACGTGTGACGATGTTGCTTATGAGCGTGCCGTGTCAAAATATGCTTAGCGGGATCTGATGATGCAGAATCTTAAAGAATAGGATACCAATGTTGTAAAAGTGAAGGTACGAGATAGGTAGAACGTTCAAATCTATGAATAAAATGCGTGAGGATGACATTCGAGAGGTTGGGGTTATGATGCACATGGCTTGCTATTGCAGTTTTATTAAAGGCTAGAGATGAATATGTTAGGTGTTACCCCAAGATGAGTACCGTAGTTTCAGTGGCTTTGGATGAATGCGTAGTAAAGGGATAATAAAGTTTCGATTGGGAAATAGCTTCGGGCTTTAATTAGAGCGCGTAACACATACGAAATTTTCTTTCACGTTTCAGCTACATGATTAGGGAATTTTAAGTGAGGGTCAATGATAACGCCCAGAAATGAAACTCTACCCTGTGACGAAATAGCGGCAGAATTGAGTTATTGTAGTGGTGTAATGGACAAAGGCTTTTGTGGGGGATGGAAAATCTGAAAACGTGTCTTAGTGACATTTACGGACTGGCGGTTAATGTGGCACAAACGCTCAAGAGAATTAAGGTCATATTGTAGGTTATGTATGAGCTGAATAATGTCCTAGTGCGATGATATCATGGTAGAGTCATATGCATACAGTATACTATTGCAATTCTTTAAGGAGGACGGTAAGTCATTATTGTAAAGTAAAAACAATACAGGGCCTAGAATAGAACCTTGCGGAACACCATTGTTAACTACAGCTATGTTAGATGCGTGATCGTCAATAGTGACTATGTGCTCTCGGTCGCAGAGAAAGCTCTTCAGGAGCATTAGTGAAGGTCCAGTGATACCTTATGATTCCAGTTTGTGAAACAAGATGGAGTGATCGATGGAATCAAATGCTTTACTAAAATCTATGTATACTGCTCCTTAGAACAGTCCTTTATCAATAGCCAGCCTAACGTAATCAATGGGTAATCTAACGTAATATGGAAGTATCTGTAGATAGTCCGCGGCGAAAGCCGTGTTTACCACCTGTCAATATGTTAAAAGTTTCAATATAACTTGACAAACATGATTCTATTAATTTTTCTAAAATCTTTGTAAAAAAGGGAAGAATTGCAATTGGTCGATAATTATTCGGCAGAGCTGGATCGCCTTTTTTGAAGACCGGTATTATTTTCGCTATCTTTAGCTGCTTGGGATAACTGGCACATTTAAAACGAGATTGAAGAAGTGGTTGAGGACTGGTGCAAGCAGTGATCGAATACTTTTCACATGCTTTCCATGGATATTGTCGATGCCGGCGCCGGTCGTATTTAAAATAGCAATTACGGATAGAACTTCGTCTGGACATGTAGGGGTAAGAGAGAATGAATGAGGGCAGCGCTTCTCCTGCATTATATTGTTTATATTTAAATATTTCAATAACTCATAATTTACTATGTATTCATTCTCTGCGTCGCTATATATGTGTTGTGTATTTCTTATCTTGTTGCTTATTGAAATTTATTGTCATGGAAGGTCCCGCCCGCGGTCTTGTACCATGGGACCTCTCGCTATATACGTTTGTATTTGAATGCATTAATAAACTTTCAACTTCGACTTCAACATAACCTAACCCAGCCCAACCTAACCTGACTCAAACACCAAACCCAACTTAGCCTTAACTAACCTAAACAACCTAATCAACCTAACCTAACCCAGCCCAACGCAACCTAACCCACCTAACCTAACCTTACCTAACCCTGCCTAGCCCCACACGATTCATCCTTACCCAACTTAAACCAACTCAACCCAGCCTACTCTAACCCAGCCTCACCATACCTAACCCAAACTAACCTAACCTAACCCTACCTAACCTATCCCAACCCAACTTAACCTAACCTATCCGAACCAACCCCACCAAACGTAACCTAACCCAAACAAACATAACCCTACTCAACTTAAACCAAGCTAACCTAACCTAACTGTACCCAACCCACTTAAACCAAACCTAACATAAACAAACCTAACCTAACCTAATCTAACCTAACACAATCTAACCTAACCCAACTTTATCCAACCCAACCCAACCTAACCCACTCTAACCTAACCTATACTAACCTAATCCAACCCAACCAAATCCAACCTAACCTAACCTAACCCAACCCAACCAAATCCAACCCAACCCAACCCAATGCAACGTAACCTAACCCATCCTAACCTGACCCAACCCAACCTAATAAAACCTAACCTGGTCTAGCCTAACCACAACCCAACTTAACCTATCCCAACCACACCTAACCCAACCTAACCTAACCCAACCTAAAGTAACCCAACAAAACCCAACCTAACCAAACCTAACCCAACCTAACCTAACCCAAACTAACTTAACCCAACCTTACCTAACTAATCCAAGCCAACCTAACCTAACCCAACCTCACCATAGATAACCTAACCCCACCCAATCCAACAAAGCCTTACCTAACCTAACCCAGCCCAACAAAACCTGACCATACCTAACCAAACCTAACCTAACCGAACCTAACTAGCCCAACCCAACTTAACCTAATCTACCCCAACCTAACCTAACCTAACCCAACCCAACCAAACCTAACCGAACCTAACAGACACAGCTTTACCCGACGAAACCTAACCTAAACCAACCCATCCTAACCCAACAAAACCCAACCTAACTCAAGCTAACCTAACATTACCCAAACCAATGTAACCCACCCCTAACCAATACTTAAAGGGACACTGAGGAGAACTCTATCCTTTTTTTAGCAAAATCTGATAGTTCGGCATTTCATGGCTTTGTTGCCGCTTGTCCGGGCGCGATAAATGCATTTATTTCAAAGAATTTTGGATACGAAGTTGAGAACGTTTTTCCCGCCGCTCTGATTCAAACTCGAGAACTCTTATGACGACACTGAGAGCTCTTATGACGTCACAGAACGGAGTGACGTGATACGTGACGTAAACGCAGACTCCGTGATTTCTGACGGCTAGCGGTGCGGTGCGCAACCTTCCTTTGCCAGCCTCAGAGATTCGTCGCTTCCATGAAGTAAGGAAAATTCCTCCATGGTGGCGCCTCTTGTCTTAGGAAGACATCACGCTTGTACTTGAGAGATTGGCCTGTGGCGGCGACACCTGTATTTTGGTTCTTGCTATTTTCTACATTACAAGAGCTTTGTTTTCAGTAAGAGAGGCGTTTTTGTAATCAGGAGCTGCTATTCTATCGATACAAGCCAACTTCAATTTCTCCTCAGTGTCCCTTTAACGAACCCAACCTAACCTAAGCCAACCTAACCTATCCTAAACAAACCCAACCTAACATAACCTAACTTACTCAACCCAACCCAATCTAACCCACTCCAACCTTACCTATAATAAACTAACCCAACCCCACCTTACCCAACCTAACCTAACCAAACCCTACCCAACCCAGCCTAACCCAACCCATCCTAACCTAACCCAACCTTATCTAGCCTAACCCAAAGCAACCTAACCTAACCCAACGACACCTAACTCAACCTAACCTAACCTAACCCAACCTAATGTAGCCCAACAAAATCCAACCTAACCTAATGCAACCCAACCGAACTAAACCCAACCTAGCCTAAGCGCCCCTAACTCAAACTAACCAAACCACGCCTAATCAACCTAACCCAACCTAAACCAACACAATCTAACCCAACCCAACCTAAACAAAGCCAACATTACCCACCCTAACCTAACCTAACCCAACCCAGCCCAACCTGCGTTAGTGTGTGTCTGCCTCCCTTTCGTCCGTGTTCTTGTTGCGCAGTTCGTCTTTTTTGCTAACCTAACACAAGCTAACTTAACCCAATCCAACCTAACCTAACCTAACATAACCCAACCTACCCAAACCCAAACTAACCCAACCTTGCCCAAACTTACCCAACCTAACCTAACCCAACCCAACCTAACCTAACATATCCTAACCTAGCCCAATCTAACATAACCTAACCCAACCCACCCTAAGCTAACCCAACCGAACCGAAGCCAACCTAACCCAACCCAACCTAACCTAACCCTATCCAAACCAACATATCCCAACTCAACATAACACAACCTAACCTAACCCAACCCAACCTCACCTAACCCAACCCAACTTGACCCAACCTAGAAACCCATCCTTACCCAAGAAAACCCAACCTAACTCAACCTAACCTAACATTACCCAACCCAACATAACCCACCATAACCAAGCTTAAACGAACACAACCTAACCTAACCCAACCTTACCTATCCTCGACTAACCCAAGCTAACATAACCTAACTTTACCCAAACCAACCCAATCTAACTTACTCAAACCGAACCTATCCTAAACTAACCCAACCCAATCTTACCCAACATAACCTAACATAACCCTACCCAACCACACAACCTAACCCACCTAACCCAACCACTAACCTAACCCAACATAATCTAGCCTAACCCAGCCCAACCTAACCTAACCCAACCACACCTAACCTTATCTAGCCTAACCCAGCCTAACGTAACCCACGAAAACCTAACCTAACCTAATGCAACCCAACCTAGCCTAACCCAACCTAGCCTAAGCCAACCCAACTCAAACTAACCTAGCCCAACATAATCAACCTAACCCAACCTAACCCAACACAACCTACCCTAACCTAACCCAGCCCAACCCAACCTAACCCAACCTTACCTAACCCTGCCTAACCCAACCCATTCCAATTGATCCTTACCCAAATTACCCCAACTCAACCTAACCTACCCAATCCAGCCTTACCATACCTAAGCCAAACTAACCTATCATAACCGAACATAACCTAATCCAACCTAACCTAGCCTAACATCCTAACCTAACCCCACCTAACATAACCTAATCCAAACCAACATAGCCCTAACCAACATAACCCAAGCTAACCTAACTTAACTGTACCCAAACCACTTCAACCTAACCTAACTCAACCTAACCTAACCCAACCTTACCCCCTCAGCCCAACCTAACCCAAACTAACCTAACCCAACCTAACCTAACCGAATGGAAACTAACCCAAACAAACCTAACCCAACCTAATCTAACCTAACCCAACTTTACCCAACCCAACCTAACCCACTCTAACCTAACCTATTTTAACCTAATCCAAACCCAATCACCCAACCTAACATAACCTAACCCAACCTAACCCAACCCAACCCATCCTAACCTAACCCATCCTGACCGGACACAACTCATGATAACAAAACCCAACCTAACTTAACCTTACCATAACCCAACCTAATCTAGCCTAACCCAGCCTTAACTCACCCAACCACACCTAACCGAACCCACTTCAAACTAACCTAACCAAATCTAACCTAACCTAACCCAACCTTAATCCCCTGAGCCCAAACTAATCCAAACTAACCTAACCCAAGCTAACATAACCCAACCTATCCTAACCTAACAAATCCTAACCTAATCCAACCCAATCTTACCCAACCTAACCTAACGTAACCCAGCCCAATCAAACCAAACCCAACCTAACACAACAAAACCCAACCTAACCCAATACAACCCAACATAACCTAACCCATCATAACCTGTCCCAATCCAACCTAAGCTAAGCGAACCTAATCTGGCCTAACCCAGCCCTACCTAACCTAACCCAACCTAACGTAACCCAACAAAACCCACCTAACGAAACGCAACCCAACCAAACCTAACTCAACCTAGCCTAAGCCAACGCAACCCAAACTAACCTAACCCAAAGCAATCTACCTAAGCCAACCTAAACCAACACAACCTAACCTAACCGAACCTAACCCAACCTAACCTAACATGACCCAACCCAACAAAACCTAACCTAACACAATCTAATCTAGCCTAACCCAACCCAACCTAACCTGACCCAACCACACCTATCCCAAACTAACCTAACCCAACCTAGCCTAACCCAACCCAACCCAATCTAATGTAACTCAACCTAATCAACTTAACCAAACACAACCTAACCTAACCCAACCCAACCTAACCCACCTAACCTAATCATTCTTAACCCAACCTAACCGAACCCAACTCATCCTTACCCAACCTAACCCAACCCAACCTAACCTACCCTAACCCATCCTCACCATACCTAACCTAAACTAACCCAACCTACCCAACCTAACCTATCCTAGCCTAATCCCACCTAACGTAACCTGACCGAACCCAACCTAACCCAAGCTAACCTAATTTAATTTAACCCTATCCAACCCAACCTTACCCAACGAAACCTAATCTAACCCAACCCAACGTAACCCAACCCAACGTAACCTAACCTACCCCAACCCAACATCACAAAACCAAATGCAACCCAACCTAACCAAACCCAATCTAACCAAACCCAAAATAACGAAACCTAACCCAGCCTAACCCAACATAACCTAACCTAACCCAACCTTACTAAACCTAACCCTACCTTACCCAAACCAACCTAATCTACCCAAACCTAACCCAACATAACCCGATCAAACCTAACCTAACCCTACCCAACCCAACCAAACCCAAACTAACGCAACCGAACCTAACTAAACCTAACTAAACCTAACCTAACCTATCCCAACCATACCCGCACCTAAATCAACCTAACCCAACCTAACCCAACCCAACCTAACCTAACGAAAGCCAAACAAACGTAACCCAACCTAACTAACCCAACCGAACAGAACGTCACCGTACCTTACCTAACCTAACCCAACCTACACCAACCTAACCTAACCTAACTAAGCAAAGCCAAATTAACCTAACATAACCTAGCCCTAGCTAACCTAAAACCGCCCAACCCATCCAAACCTAACCTAACCTAACCCAACCTAACTTAACCCAACCCAACAGCACCTAACCATATCTAACCTAACCTAACCCAACCCAATCTAACCAAACCTAACCCAACCAAACCTAACCCAACCCAACCAAAGCTAACCTAACCGAACCCAACCTGCCCCAACCTAAACAACCAATCCTCACCCAACCCAACCAAACCTAACCCAACCCAACTTAACCTAACCAAAACTGCTCAACCTTACCCAACCTTACCTAACCTAACCAAACCCAACCCAAACTAAACTAACCTATCCTAACCTAGCCAAAGCTAACATAACCTAACCCAAGCCAACAGGACCTAAATCAGCCTAACCAGACAATGTAACCCAAGCTAACCTAACCTAACCAAACCCAACATATCCCAACTCAACCTAACAAAACACAGCCTAACCTAACCCTACCTAACCCAACCAAACCTAACCCAAATTAACCTGACCCAAGCAAAACTAACCTAACTTAATCCAACCCACTTCAACCTAACCTAACCTAACTAAACCCACCCAACCTAACCAAACGCAACCCAACCTAACCTAACCTATCCTAAACTCCACCTAACGTAACGTAACCCAACCCAACATAACCCAACCCAACATAACCCAATCTAACCTAACCTAACTGTACCGAACCCACTTCAACCTAACCTAAATCAACCTTACCCAACCCAACCCAACCCAATCCGACCTAACCGAACCCAGCCCAACCTAACCCAAACTAACCTAACCCAAACTAACCCAATCCAACCTAACCCAATGCGAAGGTTGGGTGGGGCTAGTAGAAATAGGTTATTTTACGCTGGGTTAGGTTGGGTTGCGTTGGGTTGCGTTAGCTTAGATTAGGCTGGGTTGGCTTAGTTTGGTTTAGTTTAGGTTATTATGGTTTAGGTTGTTTTGGGTATGTTGGGTTTTGGTTTGGTCAGGTTGGGTTAGGATGAAGTAGGTTTGGTTTGGTTGAAGTGGGTTGGGTTAAGTAAGGTTAGGTTAGCATGGGTTAGGTTAATATGTGTTAGGTTGGGTCGGGTTAGGTAGGGTTAAGTTAGGTTGGCTTGGGGTAGTTTGAGTTGGGATGTGTTGGGTTAAGTTGGGATAGGTTAGGTTAGGTTGGGCTAGGTTGGGTTAGTTCCTGTTAGGTTGGGCTAGGTCAGGATAGGTTAGGTTAGGTTTAGGTTGAAGTGGGTTGGGTTATTTTAGGTTAGGTTTGATTGGGTTAGGTTAATTTGGGGTAGGATGGGTTGGGTTAGGTAGGGTTATGTAAGGTTGGGTTGGGATAGGTTAAGTTAGCTTGGGTTAGGTTACATTTGGTTATTATAGGTAAGGTTGGTTTCGGTTAGGTTAGGTTGGGTTGGGTTAGATTAGGTTAGGTTGGGTTGGGTAAATTCGTGTTAGCTTGGCCTGGGTTCGGTTAGGTTGGGTTGGGCTGGGTAAGGTTGGGTTAGGTTAGGTGGAAGTGGGTTGGGTACAGTTAGGTTAGTTAGCTTAGGGTGTGTTAGGCAGGGTTAGGTTAGGTTGGGTTAGGTGTGGTTGGGTTAGGTTAGGTTAGGTTGAAGTTGAAGTGGAAGTTGAAAGTTTATAATGCATTCAAATACAAACGTGTACAGCAAGAGGTCCCATGGTACAAGACCTCGGGCGGGACCTCCCATGACAATAAATTTTAATAAGCAACAAGACAAGAAATACACACCATTAATTAGCGATGCAGAGAATGAATACATTGTGAAATATGAGTTGTTGAAATATTTAAATATAAACAATATAATGCAGGATAATGTACAATAACACACTAACAGATGTCGCGATACATAGGACCAATAGCAAAAAAAGAAGAAAATCACATATTAAGAACGAAAAGCTCTAATTTGAGTTTGAACAAAGAAAACATATTAGTTTGATATCCAAGTTCAAGGAATTCTAAAATGATATGGATGAAAAATTAAGGCATTGTTTCCCGTATTTTGTTCTGATCTTAGGCAGTAAAATGTTATTTCGCTGCGCAAAACGTGTGATGATGTTGCTTATGAGCGTGCCGTGTCAAAATATGCTTAGCGGGATCTGATGATGCAGAATCTTAAAGAATAGGATACCAATGTTGTAAAAGTGAAGGTACGAGATAGGTAGAACGTTCAAATCTATGAATAAAATGCGTGAGGATGACATTCGAGAGGTGTAGGTTATGATGCACATGGCTTGCTATTGCAGTTTTATTAAAGGCCAGAGATGAATATGTTAGGTGTTACCCCAAGATGAGTACCGTAGTTTCAGTGGCTTTGGATGAATGCGTAGTAAAGGGATAATAAAGTTTCGATTGGGAAATAGCTTCGGGCTTTAATTAGAGCGCGTAACACATACGAAATTTTCTTTCACGTTTCAGCTACATGATTAGGGAATTTTAAGTGAGGGTCAATGATAACACCCAGAAATGAAACTCTACCTTGTGACGAAATAGCGGCAGAATTGAGTTATTGTAGTGGTGTAATGGACAAAGGCTTTTGTGGAGGATGGAAAATCTGAAAACGTGTCTTAGTGACATTTACGGACTGGCGGTTAATGTGGCACAAACGCTCAAGAGAATTAAGGTCATATTGTAGGTTATGTATGAGCTGAATAATGTCCTAGTGCGATGATATCATGGTAGAGTCATATGCATACAGTATACTATTGCAATTCTTTAAAGAGGACGGTAAGTCATTAATGTAAAGTAAAAACAATACAGGGCCTAGAATAGAACCTTGCGGAACACCATTGTTAACTACAGCTATGTTAGATGCGTGATCGTCAATAGTGACTATGTGCTCTCGGTCGCAGAGAAAGCTCTTCAGGAGCATTAGTGAAGGTCCAGTGATACCTTATGATTCCAGTTTGTGAAACAAGATGGAGTGATCGATGGAATCAAATGCTTTACTAAAATCTATGTATACTGCTCCTTAGAACAGTCCTTTATCAATAGCCAGCCTAACGTAATCAATGAGTAATCTAACGTAATATGGAAGTATCTGTAGATAGTCCGCGGCGAAAGCCGTGTTTACCACCTGTCAATATGTTAAAATTTTCAATATAACTTGACAAACTTGATTCAATTAATTTTTCTAAAATCTTTGTAAAAAAGGGAAGAATTGCAATTGGTCGATAATTATTCGGCAGAGCTGGATCGCCTTTTTTGAAGACCGGTATTATTTTCGCTATCTTTAGCTGCTTGGGATAACTGGCACATTTAAAACGAGATTGAAGAAGTGGTTGAGGACTGGTGCAAGCAGTGATCGAATACTTTTCACATGCTTTCCATGGATATTGTCGATGCCGGCGCCGGTCGTATTTAAAATAGCAATTACGGATAGAACTTCGTCTGGACATGTAGGGGTAAGAGAGAATGAATGAGGGCAGCGCTTCTCCTGCATTATATTGTTTATATTTAAATATTTCAATAACTCATAATTTACTATGTATTCATTCTCTGCGTCGCTAAATATGTGTTGTGTATTTCTTATCTTGTTGCTTATTGAAATTTATTGTCATGGAAGGTCCCGCCCGCGGTCTTGTACCATGGGACCTCTCGCTATATACGTTTGTATTTTAATGCATTAATAAACTTTCAACTTCAACTTCAACATTACCTAACCCAGCCCAACCTAACCTGACTCAAACACCAAACCCAACTTAGCCTTAACTAACCTAAACAACCTAATCAACCTAACCCAACACAACCTAACCTAACCCAGCCCAACGCAACCTAACCCACCTAACCTAACCTTACCTAACCCTGCCTAGCCCAACACGATTCATCCTTACCCAACTTAAACCAACTCAACCCAGCCTACTCTAACCCAGCCTCACCATACCTAACCCAAACTAACCTAACCTAACCCTACCTAACCTATCCCAACCCAACTTAACCTAACCTATCAGAACCAACCCCACCAAACGTAACCTAACCCAAACCAACATAACCCTACTCAACTAAACCAAGCTAACCTAACCTAACTGTACCCAACCCACTTAAACCAAACCTAACCCAAACAAACCTAACCTAACCTAATCTAACCTAATACAATCTAACCTAACCCAACTTTATCCAACCCAACCCAACCTAACCCACTCTAACCTAACCTATACTAACCTAATCCAACCCAACCAAATCCAACCTAACCTAACCCAACCCAACCAAATCCAACCCAACCCAACCCAATGCAACGTAACCTAACCCATCCTAACCTGACCCAACCCAACCTAATAAAACCTAACCTAGTCTAGCCTAACCACAACCCAACTTAACCTATCCCAACCACACCTAACCCAACCTAACCTAACCCAACCTAAAGTAACCCAACAAAACCCAACCTAACCAAACCTAACCCAACCTAACCTAACCCAAACTAACTTAACCCAACCTTACCTAACTAATCCAAGCCAACCTAACCTAACCCAACCTCACCATAGCTAACCTAACCCCACCCAATCCAACAAAGCCTAACCTAACCTAACCCAGCCCAAAAAACCTGACCATACCTAACCAAACCTAACCTAACCGAACCTAACTAGCCCAACCCAACTTTACCTAATCTACCCCAACCTAACCTAACCTAACCCAACCCAACCAAACCTAACCGAACCTAACAGACACAGCTTTACCCGACGAAACCTAACCTAAACCAACCCATCCTAACCCAACAAAACCCAACCTAACTCAAGCTAACCTAACATTACCCAAACCAATGTAACCCACCCTAACCAATACTTAAAGGGACACTGAGGAGAACTCTATCCTTTTTTTAGCAAAATCTGATAGTTCGGCATTTCATGGCTTTGTTGCCGCTTGTCCGGGCGCGAAAAATGCATTTATTTCAAACAATTTTGGATACGAAGTTGAGAACGTTTTTCCCGCCGCTGATTCAAACTCGAGAACTCTTATGAAGACACGGAGAGCTCTTATGACGTCACAGAACGGAGTGACGTGATACGTGACGTAAACGCAGACTCCGTGATTTCTGACGGCTAGCGGTGCGGTGCGCAACCTTCCTTTGCCAGCCTCAGAGATTCGTGGCTTCCATGAAGTAAGGAAAATTCCTCCATGGTGGCGCCTCTTGCCTTAGGAAGACATCACGCTTGTACTTGAGAGATTGGCCTGTGGCGGCGACACTTGTATTTTGGTTCTTGCTATTTTCTACATTACAAGAGCTTTGTTTTCAGTAAGAGAGGCGTTTTTGTAATCAGGAGCTGCTATTCTATCGATACAAGCCAACTTCAATTTCTCCTCTGTGTCCCTTTAACGAACCCAACCTAACCTAAGCCAACCTAACCTATCCTAAACAAACCCAACCTAACATAACCTATCTACCCAACCCAACTCAATCTAACCCACTCCAACCTTACCTATAATAAACTAACCCAACCCCACCTTACCCAACCTAACCTAACCAAACCCTACCCAACCCAACCTAACCCAACCCATCCTAACCTAACCCAACCTTATCTAGCCTAACCCAAAGCAACCTAACCTAACCCAACGACACCTAACTCAACCTAACCTAACCTAACCCAACCTAATGTAGCCCAACAAAACCAAACCTAACCTAATGCAACCCAACCGAACTAAACCCAACCTAGCCTAAGCACCCCTAACTCAAACTAACCTAACCACGCCTAATCAACCTAACCCAACCTAAACCAACACAATCTAACCCAACCCAACCCAAACTAAGCCAACATTACCCACCCTAACCTAACCTAACCCAACCCAGCCCAACCTAACCTAACACAAGCTAACTTAACCCAATCCAACCTAACCTAACCTAACATAACCCAACCTACCCAAACCCAAACTAACCCAACCTTGCCCAACCTTACCCAACCTAACCTAACCCAACCCAACATAACCTAAGCAAACCCAACCCAACCTAACCTAACATATCCTAACCTAGCCCTATCTAACATAACCTAACCCAACCCACCCTAAGCTAACCCAACCGAACCGAAGCCAACCTAACCCAACCCAACCTAACCTAACCCAATCCAAACCAACATATCCCAACTCAACATAACACAACCTAACCTAACCCAACCCAACCTACCTAACCCAACCCAACTTGACCCAACCTAGAAACCCATCCTTACCCAACAAAACCCAACCTAACTCAACCTAAAATAACATTACCCAACCCAACATAACCCACCATAACCAAGCTTAAACGAACACAACCTAACCTAACCCAACCTTACCTATCCTCGACTAACCCAAGCTAACATAAACCTAACTTTACCCAAACCAACCCAATCTAACCCACTCAAACCGAACCTATCCTAAACTAACCCAACCCAATCTTACCCAACATAACCTAACATATCCCTACCCAACCACACCTAACCCAACCTAACCCAACCCAACCTAACCTAACCCAACCTAATCTAGCCTAACCCAGCCCAACCTAACCTAACCCAACCACACCTAACCTAACCTAGCCTAACCCAGCCTAACGTAACCCACGAAAACCTAACCTAACCTAATGCAAGCCAACCTAGCCTAAGCCAACCCAACTCAAACTAACCTAGCCCAACATAATCAACCTAACCCAACCTAACCCAACACAACCTACCCTAACCTAACCCAGCCCAACCCAACCTAACCACCTAACCCAACCTTACCTAACCCTGCCTAACCCAACCCAATCCAATTGATCCTTACCCAAATGAACCCAACTCAACCTAACCTACCCAACCCAGCCTTACCATATCTAAGCCAAACTAACCTATCATAACCGAACATAACCTAATCCAACCCAACCTAGCCTAACATCCTGTACCCAAACCACTTCAACCTAACCTAACTCAACCTAACCTAACCCAACCCAACCTTACCCCCCTCAGCCCAACCTAACCCAAGCTAACCTAACCCAACCTAACCTAACCGAATGGAAACTAACCCAAACAAACCTAACCCAACCTAATCTAACCTAACCCAACTTTACCCAACCCAACCTAACCCACTCTAATCTAACCTATTTTAACCTAATCCAAACACAATCACCCAACCTAACATAACCTAACCCAACCTAACCCAACCCAACCCATCCTAACCTAACCCATCCTGACCGGACACAACTCATGATAACATAACCCAACCTAACTTAACCTTACCATAACCCAACCTAATCTAGCCTAACCCAGCCTTAACTCACCCAACCACACCTAACCGAACCCACTTCAAACTAACCTAACCAAATCTAACCTAACCTAACCCAACCTTAATCCCCTGAGCCCAAACTAATTCAAACTAACCTAACCCAAGCTAACATAACCCAACCTATCCTAACCTAACAAATCCTAACCTAATCCAACCCAATCTTACCCAACCTAACCTAACGTAACCCAGCCCAATCAAACCAAACCCAACCTAACACAACAAAACCCAACCTAACCCAATACAACCCAACATAACCTAACCCATCATAACCTGTCCCAATCCAACCTAAGCTAACCGAACCTAATCTGGCCTAACCCAGCCCTACCTAACCTAACCCAACCTAACGTAACCCAACAAAACCCACCTAATGAAACGCAACCCAACCTAACCTAACTCAACCTAGCCTAAGCCAACGCAACCCAAACTAACCTAACCCAAAGCAATCTACCTAAGCCAACCTAACCCAACACAACCTAACCTAACCGAACCTAACCCAACCTAACCTAACATGACCCAACCCAACAAAACCTAACCTAACACAATCTAATCTAGCCTAACCCAACCCAACCTAACCTGACCCAACCACACCTATCCCAAACTAACCTAACCCAACCTAGCCTAACCCAACCCAACCCAATCTAATGTAACTCAACCTAATCAACTTAACCAAACACAACCTAACCTAACCCAACCCAACCTAACCCACCTAACCTAATCATTCTTAACCCAACCTAACCGAACCCAACTCATCCTTACCCAACCTAACCCAACCCAACCTAACCTACCCTAACCCAGCCTCACCATACCTAACCTAAACTAACCCAACCTACCCAACCTAACCTATCCTAGCCTAATCCCACCTAACGTAACCTGACCGAACCCAACCTAACCCAAGCTAACCTAATTTAATTTAACCCTATCCAACCCAACCTTACCCAACGAAACCTAATCTAACCCAACCCAACGTAACCTAACCTACCCCAACCCAACATCACAAAATCAAATGCAACCCAACCTAACCAAACCCAATCTAACCAAACCCAAAATAACAAAACCTAACCCAGCCTAACCCAACATAACCTAACCTAACCCAACCTTACTAAACCTAACCCTACCTTACCCAAACCAACCTAATCTACCCAAACCTAACCCAACATAACTCGATCAAACCTAACCTAACCCTACCCAACCCAACCAAACCCAAACTAACGCAACCGAACCTAACAAAACCTAACTAAACCTAACCTAACCTATCCCAACCATACCCGCACCTAAATCAACCTAACCCAACCTAACCCAACCCAACCTAACCTAACGAAAGCCAAACAAACGTAACCCAACCTAACTAACCCAACCGAACAGAACGTCACCATACCTTACCTAACCTAACCCAACCTACACCAACCTAACCTAACCTAACTAACCCAAGCCAAATTAACCTAACATAACCTAGCCCTAGCTAACCTAAAACCGCCCAACCCATCCAAACCTAACCTAACCTAACCCAACCTAACTTAACCCAACCCAACAGCACCTAACCATATCTAACCTAACCTAACCCAACCCAATCTAACCAAACCTAACCCAACCAAACCTAACCCAACCCAACCAAAGCAAACCTAACCGAACCCAACCTGCCCCAACCTAAACAACCAATCCTCACCCAACCCAACCAAACCTAACCCAACCTAACCTAACCTAACCCAACCCAACTTAACCTAACCAAAACTGCTCAACCTTACCCAACCTTACCTAACCTAACCAAACCCAACCCAAACTAAACTAACCTATCCTAACCTAGCCAAAGCTAACATAACCTAACCCAAGCCAACAGGACCTAAATCAGCCTAACCAAAGACAATGTAACCCAAGCTAACCTAACCTAACCAAACCCAACATATCTCAACTCAACCTAACAAAACACAGCCTAACCTAACCCTACCTAACCCAACCAAACCTAACCCAAATTAACCTGACCCAAGCAAAACTAACCTAACTTAATCCAACCCACTTCAACCTAACCTAACCTAACTAAACCCACCCAACCTAACCTAACGCAACCCAACCTAACCTAACCTATCCTAAACTCCACCTAACGTAACGTAACCCAACCCAACAATCTAACCTAACCTAACTGTACCGAACCCACTTCAACCTAACCAAAATCAACCTTACCCAACCCAACCCAACCCAATCCGACCTAACCGAACCCAGCCCAACCTAACCTAACCCAAACTAACCCAATCCAACCTAACCCAATGCGAAGGTTGGGTGGGGCTAGTAGAAATAGGTTATTTTACGCTGGGTTAGGTTGGGTTGCGTTGGGTTGCGTTAGCTTAGATTAGGCTGGGTTGGCTTAGTTTGGTTTAGTTTAGGTTAGGATGGTTTAGGTTGTTTTGGGTATGTTGGGGTTTGGTTTGGTCAGGTTGGGTTAGGATGAAGTAGGTTTGGTTTGGTTGAAGTGGGTTGGGTTAAGTAAGGTTAGGTTAGCTTGGGTTAGGTTAATATGTGTTAGGTTGGGTCGGGTTAAGTAGGGTTAAGTTAGGTTGGCTTGGGGCAGTTTGAGTTGGGATGTGTTGGGTTGGGTTGGGATAGGTTAGGTTAGGTTGGGCTAGGTTGGGTTAGTTCCTGTTAGGTTGGGCTAGGTCAGGATAGGTTAGGTTAGGTTTAGGTTGAAGTGGGTTGGGTTATTTTAGGTTAGGTTTGATTGGGTTAGGTTAATTTGGGGTAGGATGGGTTGGGTTAGGTAGGGTTATGTAAGGTTGGGTTGGGATAGGATAAGTTAGCTTGGGTTAGGTTACATTTGGTTATTATAGGTAAGGTTGGTTTCGGTTAGGTTAGGTTGGGTTGGGTTAGATTAGGTTAGGTTGGGTTGGGTAAATTTGTGTTAGCTTGGCCTGGGTTCGGTTAGGTTGGGTTGGGCTGGGTAAGGTTGGGTTAGGTTAGGTGGAAGTGGGTTGGGTACAGTTAGGTTAGTTAGCTTAGGGTATGTTAGGCAGGGTTAGGTTAGGTTGGGTTAGGTGTGGTTGGGTTGGGTGAGGTTAGGTTAGGTTGAAGTTGAAGTGGAAGTTGAAAGTTTATAATGCATTCAAATACAAACGTATACAGCAACAGGTCCCATGGTACAAGACCTCGGGCGGGACCTCCCATGACAATAAATTTCAATAAGCAACAAGACAAGAAATACACACCATTAATTAGCGATGCAGAGAATGAATACATTGTGAAATATGAGTTGTTGAAATATTTAAATATAAACAATATAATGCAGGATAATGTACAATAACACACTAACAGATGTCGCGATACATAGGACCAATAGCAAAAAAAGAAGAAAATCACATATTAAGAATGAAAAGCTTTAATTTGAGTTTGAACAAAGAAAACATATTAGTTTGATATCCAATTTCAAGGAATTCTAAAATGATATGGATGAAAAATTAAGGCATTGTTTCCCGTATTTTGTTCTGATCTTAGGCAGTAAAATGTTATTTCGCTGCGCAAAACGTGTGATGATGTTGCTTATGAGCGTGCCGTGTCAAAATATGCTTAGCGGGATCTGATAATGCAGAATCTTAAAGAATAGGATACCAATGTAGTTGTGTTCCTTTTACCCCTTTCTCTTCCTTGATGTCAGCCCGAAGGGGAAAGGTAGAAGTTGTTGGATGCCGACGTCTTGAGGTTCTAAACTTGCTCAGTCACATTACTCGTGGAACTTCAGGAAGTAAACTGTTTAATCACACATAAAATAGTTAAGACAGAACGGAAGGTACAACAAGGAGAACAACTATGTACATAGTGATTGATCCGCAGAGTGACCAGACGAAATCGACCCCCGGTCCCACCAAAACGTCTTCTTTTAATCCCTAAGTCCCCGCCCTCAGTGGGGACACCAACCAATTAGGTCAAAACACAAGCACGCATCCAATCAAGGACCGGGGAAAGGAAAACACATCCAATAAAACACATGGGAGAGGAAAACACATTGAAAACGAGACAGAGGAGCGTAAAACACGCCCAATCAAAGATTGGGGAGAGGGGACAGGTCATTGTCACGAATACTAACAATTCCCCTCTCGGATCACTCCATCCTCCCCCGCGGGGCGGCATGATTACTCGCTTAAAGAGCATGCGAGGGCCGCACAGATTGTCGAAAGCCGTGCCACTTAAGGCGCCGCCGCTCCCCTATTCTTCCTGATGCCCCACGTGCACAGGAAGTGCCTGGCAGTCATATGGTGCTGATGAGCGCTCACAGTGAACATGAGGAACGCGTCTTTGGTAATTTGGGTTAGGTTGGGTAGGGTTGTGTAGGGTTAGGTTAAGTTGGGTTGGGTTAGGTTGAGTTGGGATATGTTGGGTTTGGGAGGGATAGGTTAGGTTGGGTTGGGTTAGGTTATGTTGGGTTTGGTTGGCTTGGGTTAGGTTGGGTTAGTTCCTGTTGGCTTGGGTAAGGTTATGTTAGGTTATGCTAGGTTGGGCTAGGTTATCAGGTTTTGTTCTGTTGGGTTTTGTTAGGTTGGGTTAGGTTAGGTTGGGTTAGCTTGTGTCAGGTTAGCTTGGGCTGGGCTTGGTTTGGTTACGTTGGGTATGGTAGGGTTAGGTTAGGTAATGTTGGTGAAGATTGGGTTGGTTAGGTTGGGTTGGAATAGCTTAGCTTAGGTTGGATTGGGTTAGGTTAGGCTTGTTAGGCTTGGCATGGTTGGGCTAGCTTAGCTTTGGGTTAGGTTGGGTTGGGTTAGTTTGGGTTAGGTTGGGCTGGGTTAGGTTAGGTTGGTTTGGGTTGGGTAAGTTTGGGTTAGGTTAGGTTATGTTGGGTAAGGTTAGGTTGTAGTGGGTTGGGTACAGTTAGGTTAGGTTAGCTTGGGTTAGGTTGGGTTGCCTTAGGTTATGTTAGATGGGGTTAGTTTAGGATAGGTTAGGTTAGGCTGGGTTAGGTTAGGTTGGGTTACATTAGGTTAGTTTGGGTTAAGTGTGGAGAGGCTGGGTTAGGGTAGGTTATGTTCATTTGGGTTGGGTGGGGTTAGGTTAGGTATGGTTAGGTTCTATGGTATTGGGTTAAGCTAGGTTCGGTTAGGTTAGGTTTGGTTAGGTTGGGCTGGGTTAGTTTAGGTTGGGTTGGGTTAGGTTAGGTTAGGTTAGGTTCGGTTCGGTTGGGTTGGGTTGGGTTAGGTTAGGTAGGGTGAGGTGCAATTCTGTTATGTTAGGTTAGGTTGGGTGTTGTTCGGTTAGGTTGGGTTAGGTTAGGTTGGGTTAGGTTGGGTTGGGTTCGATTAGATTGGGTTAGGTTGGGTTAGGTTGAAGTGGGTTGGGTTAAGTTAGGTTAGGTTAGTTTGGGTTAGGTTAATTTAGGGTAGGTTGGGTTGGGTTAGGTATGGCTAGGTAGGTTGGGTTGGGAAAGGTTGAGTTGGGATATGTTGAGTTGTATTTGGGTTGTATAGGTTGGGTTAGTTCATGTTGGGTTGGGTTAGGTTATGTCAGGTTGGGCTAGGTTGGGATAGGTTAGGTTAGGTTGGGTTGGGTTTGTTGGTTAGGGTATGTTGGGTTGGGCTGTGTTAGGTTAGGTAATGTTGGTGAAGGTTCGGTTAGTCTGAGTTAGGTTAGGTTGGGTTGGGTTAGGTTAGGTTAGGTTGGATAGGGTTATGTTAGCTTGTGTTATGTTAGGTGGGGCTGGGTTGGGTTATGTCACCTTGGGTTAGGTTTTGTTGGAATAGGTTAAGTTACCTTGAGTTAGGTTAGGTTTGGTTAGGATAGGTGAGGTTGGTTTGGGTTAGTTTGGGTTGGGTTCGGTTAGATTAGGTTAGGTTGGTTGAGGTTAATTTGGGTTAGGTTTCGCTGGGTTCGGTTAGGTCGGGTTGGGTAAGGTTGGGTTAGGTTAGTTTGAAGTGGGTTGGGTAAAATTAGGTTAGATAGCTTGGGTTATGTTGGGTTGAGTTAGGTTACATCAGGGGATGTTAGGTTAGGATAGGTTATGTTAGATTGGGTTTAGGTTAGAGTTGGTTAGTTACTTTAGTTTGGGTTAGGGTAGGTTAGGTTTGGTAGGGTTCGGTGGGTTAGGTTAGCTAAAGTTAGGTTGGCTTGGATTAGATCGGTTAGGTTAGGTTCGGTTAGATTTGATTACGTTGGGTTGGGTTGTGTTTGGTTAGGTTAGGTTATGTTGCGTTGGTTTAGGTTAAGTTGGGCTAAGTTAGGATAGGTTAGGTTGGGTTGGATTTGGTTAGGTTAGGTTAGGTAAGGTTGAGTTGTTTGGGTTAGGTTAGGTTGGGTTGGGTTAGGTTAGGTTATGTTGAATTGGGTTAGGTTAGCTTGTGTCAGGTTATGTTGGGTTGGGTTAGGTTAGGTTCGGTTGGGTTAGGTTAGTTATGGTTAGGTTCTCTGGAATTGGGTAATTTAGGTTGGGTTAGGTAAGGTTTGGTTAGGTTGGGATGGGTTGGGTTAGGTTAGGTTGGCTTACATTGGGTTGGGTTAGGTGCAGTTAGGTTACGTTAGGCTAGGTTGGGATGTGTTGGGTTGGGTTTGGTTGGGTTAGTTGGATTAGGTTAGGTTAGGCTGGGTTAGGCTGGGTTGCGTTGGGTTAGGTTGAGTTGCGTTGGGTTAGCTTAGGTGAGATTGGGTTGGCTTCGGTAGGTTTAAGTTAGTTTGGTTTAGGTTAGTTTGCCTTAGGTTGGGTTGGGTTAGTTTGGGATAGGTTAAATTTAGGTTGAACTGGGTTGGATTAAGTTAGGTTAGATTAGCATGGGTTAGGGTAATTTGGGTTAGGTTAGGTAGGGTAGTGTAGGGTTAGGATAAGTTGGGTTGGGTTAGGTTGAGTTGGGATATGTTGGGTTTGGGTGGGATAGGTTAGGTTGGGTTGGGTTAGGTTATATTGGGTTTGGTTGGCTTGGGTTAGGTTGGGTTAGTTCCTGTCGGCTTGGGTAAGGTTATGTTAGGTTATGCTAGGTTGGGCTAGGTTATCATAGGTTTGGTTGTGTTGGGTTTTGTTAGGTTGGGTTAGGTTAGGTTGGGTTAGCTTGTGTCAGGTTAGCTTGGGCTGGGCTTGGTTTTTTTATGTTGGGTATGGTAGGGTTAGGTTAGGTAATGTTGGTGAAGATTGGGTTAGGTTAGGTTGGGTTGGAATAGCTTAGCGTAGGTTGGATTGGGTTAGGTTAGGCTTGTTAGGCTTGGCATGGTTGGGTTAGCTTAGCTTTGGGTTAGGTTGGGTTGGGTTAGTTTGGGTTAGGTTGGGCTGGGTTAGGTTAGGTTGGTTTGGGTTGGGTAAGTTTGGGTTAGGTTAGGTTATGTTGGGTTAGGTTAGGTTGTAGTGGGTTGGGTACAGTTAGGTTAGGTTAGCTTGGGTTAGGTTGGGTTGCCTTAGGTTATGTTACATGGGGTTAGTTTAGGATAGGTTAGGTTAGGCTGGGTTAGGTTAGGTTGGGTTACGTTAGGTTTGTTTGGGTTAAGTGTGGAGAGGCTGGGTTAGGGTAGGTTATGTTCATTTGGGTTGGGTGGGGTTAGGTTAGGTATGGTTAGGTTCTATGGCATTGGGTTAAGCTAGGTTCGGTTAGGTTAGGTTTGGTTAGGTTGGGCTGGGTTAGTTTAGGTTGGGTTGGGTTAGGTTAGGTTAGGTTAGGTTAGGTTAGGTTCGGTTCGGTTGGGTTGGGTTGGGTTAGGTTAGGTAGGGTGAGGTGCAATTCTGTTACGTTAGGTTAGGTTGGGTGTTGTTCGGTTAGGTTGGGTTAGGTTGGGTTGGGTTCGATTAGATTGGGTTAGGCTGGGTTGGGTTAAGTTAGGTTAGGTTAGTTTGGGTTAGGTTAATTTAGGGTAGGTTGGGTTGGGTTAGGTATGGCTAGGTAGGTTGGGTTGGGAAAGGTTGAGTTGGGATATGTTGAGTTGTATTTGGGTTGTATAGGTTGGGTTAGTTCATGTTGGGTTGGGTTAGGTTATGTCAGGTTGGGCTAGGTTGGGATAGGTTAGGTTAGGTTGGGTTGGGTTTGGTTAGGTTGTGTTGGGTTGGGCTGTGTTAGGTTAGGTAATGTTGGTGAAGGTTCGGTTAGCTTGTGTTATGTTAGGTGGGGCTGGGTTGGGTTATGTCACCTTGGGTTAGGTTTTGTTGGAATAGGTTAAGTTACCTTGAGTTAGGTTAGGTTTGGTTAGGATAGGTGAGGTTGGTTTGGGTTAGTTTGGGTTGGGTTGGGTTAGATTAGGTTAGGTTGGTTGAGGTTAATTTGGGTTAGGTTTCGCTGGGTTCGGTTAGGTTGGGTTGGGTAAGGTTGGGTTAGGTTAGGTTGAAGTGGGTTGGGTAAAATTAGGTTAGTTAGCTTGGGTTATGTTGGGTAGAGTTAGGTTACATCAGGGGATGTTAGGTTAGGATAGGTTATGTTAGATTGGGTTTAGGTTAGAGTTGGTTAGTTACTTTAGTTTGGGTTAGGGTAGGTTAAGTTTGGTAGGGTTCGGTGGGTTAGGTTAGCTAAGGTTAGGTTGGCTTGGATTAGTTAGTTTAGGTTCGGTTGGATTTGATTACGTTGGGTTGGGTTGTGTTTGGTTAGGTTAGGTTAGGTTATGTTGCGTTGGTTTAGGTTAAGTTGGGCTAAGTTAGGATAGGTTAGGTTGGGTTGGATTTGGTTAGGTTAGGTTAGGTAAGGTTGAGTAGTTTGGGTTAGGTTAGGTTGGGTTGGGTTAGGTTAGGTTATGTTGAATTGGGTTAGGTTAGCTTGTGTCAGGTTATGTTGGGTTGGGTTAGGTTAGGTTAGGTTGGTGAAGGTTGGGTTAGTTTGGGTTAGTTTAGGTTGGGTTGGGTTACGTAAGGTTAGGTTGGATTGGGTTAGGTTAGCTTGTGTTATGTTAGGTTGGGCTGGGTTGGGACATCTTAGCTTTGGGTTAGGTTTGGTGGGGTTATTTTGGGTAAGGTTAGGTTTGCTTGGGTTAGGTTAGTTTGGGTTATGTTGGGCTGGGTTCAGTTAGGTTGGATTGGGTTAAGTTGGGTTAGGTTAGGTTGGGTTGGGATATGTTGAAGTGGGTTGGGTACAGTCAGGTTAGGTTAGCATGGATTAGGTTCGGTTGGGTTATGTTGGGTTGGGCTAGGTTACATTAGGTGGGGATGGTTTAGGATATGTTAGGTTAGGTTGGATTGGGTTAGGATAGGTTGCGTTACATTAGGTCAGTTTGGGTTAAGTATGGTGAGCCCGGGTTAGGGTAGGTTATGTTCGGTTGGGTTGGGTGGGTTTAGGTTAGCTAAGGTTCTGTTGGGTTAAGTTAGGTATGCTTAGGTCCTGTGGGACTGGGTTAAGTTTGGTTGGTTTAGGTTAGGTTTGGTTAGGTTGGGTTGGGTTAGTTTAGATTGGGTTGGGTTAGGTTAGGTTAGGTTCGGTTGGGCTGGGTTAGGTTAGGTTTTTTTAGGTTGTGTTGGGTTTGTTTGGGTTTGGTTCGGTTGGGTTAGGTTAGGTCGGGTTAGGTTGGGTTAGGTTTGGGTATATTAGGTAGGTTTGGGTTAGGTTGGGTTAGGTTAAGTAAGGTTTGGTTGGGTTAGGTTGTGTTAATTTAGCCTAGGTTGGGTTAGGTTAAGTTAGGTTGGGTTGGGTTAGGTTAGGTTTGGTTGAGTTAGGTTAGGTTGGATTACATTGGGTTTGGTTAGGTGCAGTTAGGTTACGTTCGATAAGGTTGGGTTGTGTTGGTTTAGGTTTGATTGGGTTAGTCGGGTTGGGTTAGGTTAGGCTGGGTTAGATTGGGTTTCGTTCAGTTAGGTTTGGTTGGTTACCTTAGGATAGGTTGGGTGTGGATAGGCTTGGTTAGGTTAGGTTGGGTTGGGTTACGTTAGATTGGGTTACATTGGGTTGGGTTAAGCCGCGTTCAGACTACGTACGCTACGCACGGATCGTTGGTAAGGATCGTAAGCGTAAACGCAAAAAACGCAGTGAGTGTGTTCAGACGAGTGTTGCATTGAGCGTAAACTGCGCAAAGTCTGCTGCCAGCGCGGACGTAAATGTCGGTAGACCCGCGACTTTTACGACAAGCACAGATACAACTGTTACTGCTCGGCCAATGCGCGCATCAGTTTCGGTTTTCATTTTCCGGTCACGGGGCTTCCGGTCTTTTCAAATTTTGCGCTCAAAGCGACGCTCGGGCCTTTCCGACACATGCCGACACTGCCACATTGTCTCGGCTCGCTCGTGTTGTCACCGTGTGGTCTGCCCGCAGCTTCATCAGGAACAGTGCGGAAGGTATTTCTATATTATCAGATGAGCTGCTGATAGAAGAAGTGCGGCAGAGGCCGCTTCTGTACGACCAGCGACTAAAAACATACAGGGATAAGCAGCTACAAAACGACGCCTGGCTCGAAATAGCAAGCGCACTGAACCAAAGCGGTAAGTGCTTTTCGTTTTTTTCCATCTGCGGACAAACTCGCAACAGTCAAATGCTTTCCCTCGTCTAGAAAAGTGCGATTACGGTGCTGGGCGAGCGTTGACAATATTGTCGGCGGTGCGGTTCCCGTCGAGGCGTTTTCCCGGTGTTGTTTCGCTGTCACACGTGGTGAAGCGTTGATTTCTAGGGCAAAAATTGCGGGCCCCGGAATTAGCGCACAAGTGGTGATTGATTGCGTTGAAATCTACGTGAGTTGTAGCGCATAATTGCTAGTCGCAACTTGCTCCAGCCGTCGACTGGGAGCCGCACTGTAAACCAACACGTGCAAGGTTGGCTATGGGAGTGGGTCACACTATGTGTCTCAATGGCACGAGTGTATATAGCGACAGGCTATGCTATCGATTTGTCGTTAATCAGCGATGAAGTGACCCCCTTTGTTTTTGATCTTAGCTTGCCGAACTCGAGCTGGTAGGCTGAAATGAACGTTCATAGCTCACTTTTACGGCAGTGCGCACAAATTTTCATATACCTCATGTTGGGCTGTAAAAATTAGATCAGCATAATATGGCAGCAGTGAGCTTTCTTTAGACGAACGCATTTTTCAGAAATATATGTGCAATGTGTAATATGTAAACACGTTCTTTTCCTATGTTCAATGCAGTGCCAGTGCTACAGGATCGGTGGAGCTACCAGAAGTTCCTCCGCCTCAGGAAAGTATACACGAAGTCCGGCAGTGGCGCAGCGGATGTCGAGAAAGGATGGACATTGATGCCAAATTTAATGTTCCTAGCCGACGCAATACAACGTCGAAGGTAAAAGCCAATTGCTAGCTCCTTTGGTACTCTGTGGCTGTGGTGTTTTACTGCAAAGCATGGGTTGATATATTTGGCTGCCGCCGTCATATTTCGATGAAGAAAGAAATAAAACCACGCTTGGTGTACTTACATTTTTGCGTAGACTAACTGGCCCCCTGGTGAAACAAAAAAATCTGTAGCCCACAGTACATCCTTTTTACTCTGAATTTCGGCATTGGCACTTTACAGGCGATCTGTTTCAATAGCATGCTTGACATGTACGTAGTACTTGACTTCCTCACTTCCTGAAGTAACAACAATCAGTGGGACACAAATGATTTATTTTTTTCACCACAACCTACTTCATTCCAGAGCACATGGCTAGCGTTTCTGCTCCATTCTACTGTCACAAAAAGGCCACCGGGAGCAGAAAATATTTAGAAGCTAAAACCAGCCCATACAATGGGGCATCATTGACTTGTCGCGTGTTAACAGGAAGGTTATAAACAGCCCTGTGTGACACAACCTTGCATGCGCTATTCTCTTTGTGCTGTTAATTATGCTTGAGTTTATGTGTGCATATAAGCATCTTATGTTTTTTCTCATACCATCCACAGCCTGGCGAAAAGAGATGAGACTGCAGTTCATGCGCAGTCGCTTGATCCAGCCGCTGACTCGGCTGCTTCTGTTGAAGGCTTATGCCGCTCATTTTATATAGACAGCACTGAGGAGGAGCTTGCACTGCCTGATGAGACGGAAGGGTTGTCCACTTCAGTGTCTGCTTCAGCATCGATGGAGCCCAGTAATGAAACACACTTTCAGCCTGCCCATAGAGGCCAGCCTGCCTCAAGTGAAACGTCTGCTCCAGGCAAAAACTTCGGCAAGCGCGCGAAAAGAAAGAGGACAGACCTTGACGAAATAATGTCAACTCTGCAAGCGAACCGGCAGAGGCTGAATGACTTGACGACGGCTACCATGTCCGTGGACGACGACGAGCATTTTCTTTTGAGCTTAAAAAGCCTTCTCGGCAAGGTGGATGGCCGCAGAAAAGAGCAGCTTAAGCTGCAAATTCACAGTTTGTTAATTGAGGCAGCATACCCTGAGAGTGGCGAATAATAGGTGAAATCGTTTCTTATATAACTTGCCACATAGCGCTAAACAGACATGGACGCAGGGAGGCGAACAAGACGGTCGCTCGTCCTGTTTGCCTCCCTGCGTCCGTGTCTGTTTAGCGCTATGTGGTAAGTGAACCATCACCAACTCGTCCAAGCTTCCACTCTGGTTTCTCATATCATTTTGATTTCGGCTTCAACAGCTGAATCATATGCTGTAAAGCCAGATACGTGTTCAGGTCATGTGAAACATGCAAAAACTGCAATAAGGGAGTAATTACTCATTGGCATCCATACGGCTACAGAGCAGAAATATACAGCTTCCACAGAAACTTCGCAGTTAAAGATAACTGCGTCCTGGTTCGGCGTTTGAACCCAGGACCACCGCTTCACCGGAGCAGTCGCTCTACCAACGGCGCTAACTGGGGCGGCAAGCTTATGGTAGGGCGAGAGTGATTTGATCAATAACTCGAAGTGGGAACAGTGTAGGTGAAGTGTTTAAGGGGAGATGCTACTCGAAACAAATTTTTTTTAATTGACCCAGAACAACGAAACTTTGTGTGCTTATACTATTTTTTCTGCTTTCTTCAGAAAACTAATTAGTTTTTTTGTAGCATGCATACTTTTTGCTCAGCTGCTACCAAGCATAAAACAAAGGCCTTCTTGCGCACATGCTTTTGCATAGAAATTTTTTACTGAGAATAAGGAGCATTAGCTTATTTTGCAGCTTGGTAACTGTAGAATCCAAATAACTAACCAAAATTTGCTCATAAAATTTTGTAGTATGAAAAAAAATTATGATCATTTGTATCGTTATTTTCCTGGGGCTCATTACTGTTGTATCAACCCTTTGTAAACTTGCATCAAAGATATTGAAATTCTGAATAGATACCTGCAGGTTACACATTCTCTTTTGTATTGTTGGGTCCTTTAGCTTTTCTCCACGTGGAAGTGGAGTCTTCAGTTGCCGAAGGGCTGTTCCTAGGCGTTTCGCAATGTGATTTGTGCAGTGCCCTTTCTCTATAGTTGTAGAACCATACACGTGAGCCTCTGATATAATGGCAGCTTGTTCATTTTTTTAAAATTCCAACTCTTGAGGAGGCTTGCATATGAGTCGGTGTTACTAAAAATGAAGAAAGCAGTGACACTACCACAGTTCTTCCATGTCTCACGTGACATGAATGCGTCTTTGATGTCACAGCCGTCGTTCAGCTGTTGAAACCATAACCGAAACAGCCCGAGAAAACATTTAGTTATTAAATATTGTAACGAAAAACAGGGAGACAGGTCGCTAACCAGCAGAATACAGCAAGCAGCCAGCCAGCCAGCGAGAGACACTTCAACGTCTTCGAAGACACTTCAGCGCCACCTGAGAACACCAGGTGGCATTACTCCCCCTCCAAAAAAAAAGAAAAACAAAAGCGGGGTTGCAGTATGGGCAGTGGAAAGAGAAAAAAAAACAGCACAAGCACACAAAAATGTACAAGGGAGGTGGGCGAAGGTGTCCCACGCGAAAACTAGCAGAACACTGAGCGTACTATCCATTACCGCGTGAAGTAGGGTTTCATGCGGACAACGTGCACAACCTCAGAGCGGGGTGGACGACGCTGAGGCTGCACAGTCCCGTCAGGAAGAACTTCGTAGGTCACTTCGGTGACGCGGCGCAAAACTCGGTACGGTCCAAAGTAACGGCACATCAGTTTTTCAGACAAGCCTGGGCGGCGTACCGGGGTCCACACCCAAACTTGGTCTCCCGGATGGTATTCGACGTGCCGATGACGGAGGTTGTAGCGGCGTGCATCCGTGCCCTGCTGCCGCTGAATGTGAAGACGGGCAAGTTGACGTGCTTCCTCGGCGCGCTGAGCGAACTGCTCGGCGTCTGGCGTGAGTGGGTGGTCATCAGTGCTGCATGGAAGCATTGCATCCAGCATCGTCTGAACGTCACGTCCGTAGACCAGACGAAATGGTGTAAATCGGGTCGTCTCCTGGGTGGCCGTGTTGTAAGCGTATGTGACGTACGGGAGAATCTCGTCCCAGGTTTTGTGCTGCGAGTCTATGTACATTGCGATCATGTCGGCGATCGTTCTGTTGAGTCTCTCTGTGAGCCCGTTCGTCTGTGGGTGATAGGCAGTAGTTTTGCGATGGTTCGTGTGACTGAGCTCGAACACGTCGCGCATGAGCTGTGCCGTAAACGCCGTACCTCGATCAGTGATTACGTGGGACGGTGCGCCATGACGCAGCACGATTTGTTGCATAAAAAACTGGGCGATCTCAGATGACGTACCGCGCTGCACCGCTTTAGTTTCCGCATACCTTGTTAAATAGTCGGTCGCGACTATGATCCATTTATGACCCGGCCATGCCCGAAGATAAAAAGGTGCGCCATCTCATGCGCGGCGTTAAAGAGCAACTTTTCGCTGGCCTCGTGCGCAGTCCACCAGGGACTGTTGCTGAGTTTCTCTCGGAGGCGGTCACGATGGAGAAGATGCTCTTGTGGCGGTCTACCACCTACGACCGGCCGGTACTCGCCGCTTCACTTACAGAGCCGCTTCCTGCCTTCGGGGCTAACCCTGGTCTTCTCCGCGACCTGATCCGCTCCGTTGTGCGCGAAGAGCTCCAGGCGCTTTTCGGTGCTCCCCTGCCGACGGCCGGCTCTCTCGCTAGCCTGGTCCGCGAAGAGGTTCAAGCCTTGAGACCTTCGTTCCCGTCCGTTGACCCGCCGCCTTTACCAACGGAGTGCCGTCGTCCAACGTACGCTGAAGCCTTGCAACGTCCTGCGCCCTCTTCGGCGCAGTTTCCTCCGTCCAATCAAGGCTCGCTGTTTTCCGCACACCCCGACACGTACTACATCGACAATCGACGATCACCCCAGCGGAAGACGGACCTGTGGCGTGCTCCGGATCGGCGGCGTCTCTGCTTTCACTGCGGGGAACCCGGTCATCTGTATCGCCAGTGCCCGTATCGACAGCTTGGGCTGCAGGGGTTCCCTATCGACATGCCCCGTCCACCAAGAGGTCAACGACCCCGGGAGATCGAGGACTACGTAGCCCAGCAGCGCATGGCGACAATTCCCCAGCGGCAGTCTCGGTCTCCATCACCACGCCGACCTTCGCCACAGCCCCAAAGCTCCTCCTGGATGGCGCAGAGACGGTCGCCAAGTCCCCGCCGGGAAAACTAAAGAGAGCGACCTCAGGGGGCGAGGCCGCTGGCAATCGATACGAACAAGACCCCCCGACAACGCGAACAGCGACCGACCGCGATTTAAAGGCAACGACTGCAGTACCTGAACTCGGAGATCGATTCTCGTTGGATATACCCGTGCTTCTCGATGGCTATAAGGTTAGTGCTTTGGTGGACACTGGCGCTGATTTCTCGATTTTAAGCGGAAAGCTAGCGGCGCTTCTTAAAAAAGTAATGACACCATGGTCCGGCACGCAGATTCGCACGGCTGGCGGACATGTCGTAACTCCGCTTGGCCTATGCACAGCAAGAGTCCAAATTCGCAGCTCCACATTTGTTGTCAGCTGCCTAGTTCTACCGAACTGCTCCCGTGACTGTATCCTTGGCGTTGATTTTCTCCGAGAGTATGGAGCTATTATTGACCTCCGAAAGCGCACTGTCACATTTTCTACCGAGAAAGCTGATGTTTACTCCGAGGACTGTCCACGCCGCGCCGCCCTTAGAATATCCGCCGAGAGCGTTTGGATTACGCCACGCGCCAGCGTTTTTGTGAGTGTTCACTGCGACGGACTACGTGAAGGGACAGCGGTCGCAGAGGGCAACCTGTCCCTTTTGCTCACCCACGGCATCTGCTCAGCGCGAGGTCTCATCCATCTCCGCGACGGCTGCTCTGAGCTCCTGGTGACTAACTTCTCTAACGAGCCCCGGCACCTTTTTCGTGCTACTGCCATCGGCCATACCATGCTGAATACGCCGGTTCTCGTCCGATCACCGAAGCTAAGCAGCCAGCCAGCCAGCGAGAGACACTTCAACGTCTTCGAAGACACTTCAGCGCCACCTGAGAACACCAGGTGGCAATATTTTCTGCCTGTTTCCCATTCTTTCAATTTATTTTCGCTTCTTGCTCTAGTTTGTTTTGTTTGCTCTTGCTTCTTGTATTGTATTTTTTTTCTAATATATTAATCATCTTTCATTGTATTGTATTTCTAATATATTAAACAAGTGTTCACACTGCCTCTCCTTGTGCAATGTCTTTGGACTCGTAAGAAACATTACTGAAATAAAATTATAATTTTTTATTATTGCATCAAGTTACTGAACAATGTCCTGAAAATTGCATGCAGTGCAAATGTCATTTGCCAACAAAATAAAGTACTATGAAAACAACACTTGTGTTTGCCAAACATTACTGATATTTCTGCACTTATACAATCCAGTCAGCAAAAGTAAAGCAGACAGTCAAAGCAAATCATTATGTCAAGGCGTCTGTCACTTGAACAGAATGCCACAGATAAATATTAGTTCCAACGTAAATTCTGCGTTTACACCCATTGCCAACTAACAAAACCCGGACCATGAAAATAGGTAGCAAAGCTGTCTCTTACTTCAGATGCTCTCCTAGAGTAAGCATTAGAGCCTTGCCTAATCATCTGTGGCAAGGGCTCTGTGCTGTTCCTCCATTCACCTGGAATAAGTACACCTGCACTGTTTGTACTGTCTCCAAACTGTGGTGGACAATAGCCACCTGGCAGCCTCCCCTCCTGCATCAAGTAATTGTGCAGAAAAACACAAGCACCTGAGACTGCAACCGCATTCTTTGGCAGCAGACTCATGCGGTTCCGCAGGACCCTCCATCGGGCACACAAAATTCCAAATGCATTCTCGATGCAGTGTCGTGCTCGGGAGAGCCTGTAGTTGTACACTCTTCTTGGCGTGTTTGGTGGTTGGATACCAGGGTACGGCTTCATCAGGTTCACTTTTAAGGGAAATGCATCGTCTCCTACCATCACAAAGGGGAGCACAGGGCCACCATTGGGCAGGGCCGCAGGTGATGGGAATGTATCGTGTGCATTTTCAACGACTTGTCCAAGCCCGCACGACGAAAAAACACCACCATTACTTTCACTACCAGCAGCCCCTATGTAAATTGTTGTAAACCTGTAGCCCGCGTCGCAGGATGCCATGAGGTTCATACTGAAGCTGCGCTTATAGTTAAAATACACGGAACCAGAGTTTGCCGGTGCATCCAAATGAATGTGTTTGCCGTCAATAGCACCGACACAATTTCTAAAGTTCCATCTCCACATGAACTCATCAGCAATGGAATTCAGTTTCCTATGGTCTAGCCGCCTCAGGACCCTTGGTTTTAGGACCTTGCATATGGCAATGCAGACTTGAGGAACCAGTTGCGAGATAGTTGATTTCCCAACCCTGAAGCTGTATGCCAGGTGCTGGTAACTGTTTCCGCTTGCCAAGAACCTGGAATATAAAAGACAACATAGGTTTTTGCTGGCTTTGTCTAAAACATTGCATGCAGACAACAGTTGACAGCTGCTCTGCAAAATGTGCTTTTGTCAAGTGGCACCAGTTCATTTTCATAGACTACGCTGTGAGCAAGAGGCATGATAAAGGACAATGTTACTTCTGACCAAAAATAAATGAGGGCCCACCTGTGCAAAAGCCTTTACTTTACGCACTAATTCGCGTAGCGAAATCTACATGCTATACATAAAGCCTTAAGAAAGTAGAAAAGCCGCGTGAATTCGCTACATCAAGAATGCGTTGCACGCCCCCCCCCTCCCCGGATATCTTAATATGCACTTGATACGGGCTTCGGAGCCTTTGAAACTGTCTTTAAAATATGCCCATCGCTGTGACTAGAAGATAAATCCTCTTATTATACAAGACACAACAGCTTTCTCTCTGCAAAAACAAAAAAAAACAGATTTCGCCAACAGCCCTCCGCGCAGCTCGCTTGCATCCGCGTCTATCATCTGAAGCAGAGAAAAGGACGCAGAAACGGCCAGATAATGCTTACCTTAGCGTTATAGCCAAACACTCAGCAGATGATAAAGATTCTCGCAGTGGCGTTTGTTGCACTTCAATAAGTGGTCTCACAAGGCTTTCGAGGAAGTCGAACTGCTGCGGTGACATCCGCACGAAGTTGTAGAACAGCGCAGTGTCGCCAGTCCTCAGCTTCGCAAAAAGATTGTGGAAGTCTCCGTCTACGGCTCTATCAAGGAAGATTTGCCGCACCCACATTCTTCTACGACGCCGCCGTCTGCGTTGGTCAAGGGCATACACGATGATGAGCTCATTTTGAGCTTGAAGTGCCTCGACCTCCGCTAACACCCGCCTGCTAACCGGCGCCATGTTGAAAAATGCGGAGAGCAGTTTTCCGAGAGCGCTGATTGGCCGGTCGTAACAAACGTATCTTACCGAAGGGCTCGTGTGAACATCGGCGGTTTTTAGTTGCGTAAAAGGAAGTTACAGCAGTTGCGCAGAATGCGATATGTACGACGTTTACGGCGGTTGCGACTGTAGTCTGAACGCGGCATTAGGTGCAATTATGTTAGGTTAGGTTGGGTGTTGCTCGGTTAGGTTGGGTTGGGAAAGGTTGGGTTAGGTTGGTTTAGGTTAGTTTGGGTTATGTTGGATTTGGTTGGATTAGGTTCGGTTAGATTAGATTAGGTTGAAGTGGGTTTGGTTAACTTAGGTTAGGTTAGGTTAGATTGGGTTGGGTTAGTTTGGGTTAGGTTGGGCTGGGTTAGGTTAGGTTGGTTTGGGTTGGGTAAGTTTGGGTTAGGTTAGGTTATGTTGGGTTAGGTTAGGTTGTAGTGGGTTGGGTACAGTTAGGTTAGGTTAGCTTGGGTTAGGTTGGGTTGGGTTAGGTTATGTTAGGTGGGGTTAGTTTAGGATAGGTTAGGTTAGGTTAGGTTGGGTTACGTTAGGTTAGTTTGGGTTAAGTGTGGAGAGGCTGGGTTAGGGTAGGTTATGTTCATTTGGGTTGGGTGGGGTTAGGTTAGGTATGGTTAGGTTCTATGGGATTGGGTTAAGCTAGGTTCGGTTAGGTTAGGTTTGGTTTGATTAGGTTGGGTTAGTTTAGGTTGGGTTGGGTTAGGTTAGGTTTGGTTAGGTTCGGTTGGGTTGGGTTGGGTTAGGTTAGGTAGGGTGAGGTGCAATTCTGTTACGTTAGGTTAGGTTGGGTGTTGTTCGGTTAGGTTGGGTTAGGTTAGGTTGGGTTGGGTTGGATTAGATTGGGTTAGGCTAGGTTAGGTTGAAGTGGGTTGGGTTAAGTTAGGTTAGGTTAGTTTGGGTTAGGTTAATTTAGGGTAGGTTGGGTTGGGTTAGGTATGGCTAGGTAGGTTGGGTTGGGTTAGGATGAGTTGGGATATGTTGGGTTGTATTTGGGTTGTATAGGTAGGGTTAGTTCATGTTGGGTTGGGTTAGGTTATGTCAGGTTGAGCTAGGTTGGGATAGGTTAGGTTAGGTTGGGTTGGGTTTGGTTAGGTTATGTTGGGTTGGGCTGTGTTAGGTTAGGTTATGTTAGTGAAGGTTCGGTTAGTTTGAGTTAGGTTAGGTTGGGTTGGGTTAGGTTAGGTTAGGTTGGATAGGGTTATGTTAGCTTGTGTTATGTTAGGTGGGGCTGGGTTGGGTTATGTCACCTTGGGTTAGGTTTTGTTGGAATAGGTTAAGTTACCTTGGGTTAGGTTAGGTTTGGTTAGGATAGGTAAGGTTGGTTTGGGTTAGTTTGGGTTGGGTTGGGTTAGATTAGGTTAGGTTGGTTTAGGTTAATTTGGGTTAGGTTTCGCTGGGTTCGGTTAGGTTGGGTTGGTTAAGGTTGGGTTAGGTTAGGTTGAAGTGGGTTGGGTAAAATTAGGTTAGTTAGCTTGGGTTATGTTGGGTAGAGTTAGGTTACATCAGGGGATGTTAGGTTAGGATAGGTTATGTTAGATTGGGTTTAGGTTAGAGTTGGTTAGTTACTTTAGTTTGGGTTAGGGTAGGTTAAGTTTGGTAGGGTTCGGTGGGTTAGGTTAGCTAAGGTTAGGTTGGCTTGGATTAGTTAGTTTAGGTTCGGTTAGATTTGATTACGTTGGGTTGGGTTGTGTTTGGTTAGGTTAGGTTAGGTTATGTTGCGTTGGTTTAGGTTAAGTTGGGCTAGGTTAGGATAGGTTAGGTTGGGTTGGATTTGGTTAGGTTAGGTTAGGTAAGGTTGGGTAGTTTGGGTTAGGTTAGGTTGGGTTGGGTTAGGTTAGGTTATGTTGAATTGGGTTAGGTTAGCTTGTGTCAGGTTATGTTGGGTTGGGTAAGGTTAGGTTGGTGAAGGTTGGGTTAGTTTGGGTTAGTTTACGATGGGTTGGGTTACGTAAGGTTAGGTTGGATTGGGTTAGGTTAGCTTGTGTTATGTTAGGTTGGGCTGGGTTGGGTCAGCTTAGCTTTGGATTAGGTTTGGTGGGGTTATTTTGGGTAAGGTTAGGTTAGCTTGGGTTAGGTTAGTTTGGGTTATGTTGGGCTGGGTTCAGTTAGGTTGGATTGGGTTAAGGTGGGTTAGCTTAGGTTGGGTTGGATTACCATCTCGCGAAATGCGTGAGCACAGCTGGGCGAGCTTCTTCGGAGCAGAGAATACCACTGGCACACCATGTCGGTTCGCCACTTTCTTCATTTGGTGGGCCACCTTGTGTACATACGGTACCACAACAGGATTAACAGGGAACTTCTCCTGTGCAATCTCCTTCCCAAACATGGCACGCTTGGTTTTTTGTGAAAGGCCTTCCGTCACAGATACAATGACCTCGCAGGGGTAGCCAGCAGACATTAGCCGATTTACTTGCTTTTCAAAACTAGACCGCACAGAGTGTGGGCATGACTTCTTGAGGGCAGATCCCAAGCATTGGAAAGCCATAGCTCTCTTCACTGTTTTTGAATGTGCCGACAGGTAGGGTAAAAGTTCTTTCTGTGCCCGCGCTGCGTACTCCCAACATACTTGCCCATTGTTTAAGGTAATGTTAATGTCTAAAAACAGCAACGAATTCTGAGAAGGCAGTTCATGCGTAAACACTAAACCCTTCCCATTTCTTTTAAAGTCGTTAATAATGCTACCCACCGAGTTAGTGTACATCAAAACATGCAATTTCTTAAGAACAATAAGATAATCATCCACGTATCTGAACACCTTCACCACTCCCATCCCACTAAAACTTTGTTCAAGGGAGCGGTCCAGAAAAGATAAATACACATCACAAAGAATCGGCGCAACGCAGGATCCTATACAGAACCCTTGTCTTTGAAGATAAAATCTGTTCTCAAAAGAGATAAAGGTAACATTGAGATAAAACTCCAGTAAACGCATGAAATCATCAGCGACAGACCGCAGGAGTTCTGAAAATCTAAAACACCGTTCCCTTCAATGGCATCTCTCACCGCAATAAACAGGGCTTCGTGGGGCACACAATAGAACAAATCCTCTACATCTACAGAAAACATGTAGCCAATCGGCTCTTTACTTTTAAGAAAACTCACCACTTGAGATGAGTTCTTTGTTCTAAAGGGGTCATGAATCATAAGAGAATTTAGGTGTTTCTGAAGGTACTTGCTCAGAGCATGTTGCCAAGCACCATTCTCACTAGCCACGGACCTAAAAGGAATATTTTGCTCATGTGTTTTGGCCGTGAAAAACACAGACAGAGCACTGCACCTAGTATCCATAATAGCATTCGCTAACCTGTCTAGCTGCAAGTCTTTGCACACAGCAACCGCCTTGCATTTTACTCTGGTGGCGCTGGATTTTACTTGCATAAAATTCTTGGCGATCGCCTCCTTTGCCCTCTAGTGGATTTCACCCTCAGTCAGTACCACGAAGCCTCCTTCTTTTTCAGAAATAAGGAGTCGTAGATTATTGCCTTGGAAGAAGGTCACAACTTTTCTTAACGCATCCTTAGAGCGGCGGTCTGTAATCCTTGTGGTCTTCATCAGTGCATCCACTCCGTCAAGCAGGCATCTTTCTTGGTTTTTCCCTGGCGCTTTCCTAGCAATTTGACGGTTCAGCGCAAGCATCTCATGTCCCGCAACACTTGGTTCTTGACAGAACTTAGAACCCTTGTTTAAAATGTTGGTGACGTCCCCTGGCACAACCACATCTCCAGTCACAGTCAAATCCTTCTTACGTTGACACTTGCTTTGCCTTGCCTCAGTCGAGTGCAAGGCATGGTTTAGAGTGTGGACCCAAAGGGATTCCGTCAAATTATCTGCAAGGCGACTAATGGAACGTAGCTTGATACCGGCCAGCCATCCGGGATCCAGCGCATAACACAGTATCTGCAAATGGTCATAACATCTTCGTACCTGGCGCAACAGCTCTGCCCTCAAAAACTTGCAGAAGCGCTTCAAAAAACCAGAAGGTGGCTTGAAAATTCCCAGAACAGTGCTTACATCCGGCGGCACAAGTCCCTTTCGTAGGCAGAAACCGATGTATCTTGCACGGCAGGTTAATCCGACAATAACAGAGACACACCTGTCGACTTGCGACGGGGAAGCAGAAGGTGCACATAAAAAGGAGCCCTGATTGTTTGAAAGATAGTTTAACAACACCTGCTGACGGGCTAGATGGTGCATTGCAGATTGACGGAATAATAAGCGCGCAGGTCAACACACACAAGAGCAGAGGAAGACACCGACTGGCGCTAACTTACATCTGATTTATTTTCAGCCACAGCAGAAAATATATAAAAGGGGGTGGGGGAAGACATGCGCAGTACACACAAGATAAAAAGAACGCAAGTTGACAAGGCAACCAAATGATCACATCAAACCACACGTTCAAGAAACCCGATTTCTGCTTTGTAGAGTTTAACCGACGTATCACTGACACATTTGTCGCCCAATTTCCTTATATGAAAGGCTTCTAGTAACTCGCGCGCGGTTTTATCTCGACCTTGGAATCTTTATAGCGCTCAGTCGTGGTCCACACCCTGTGCAGTTGGCGCAAGAATAGCCAAATTTGTTCCACCTCCCCTAATAGCCTTCAAATAGGACAGACGGGGCGTTGCATTAATGATCGCGCGGGAGATCATTTGAGGGATATTAGGGGAGGTGGAACGAATTTGGCTATTCATTGCGCCAACTGCACAGGGTGTGAACCACGACTGAGCGCTATAAAGATTCTAGGTAAAGGTCCAGATAAAACCGCGCGCGAGTTACTAGAAGCCGTTCATATCAGGAAATTGGGCGACAAATGTGTCAGTGATACGTCGGTTAAACTCTACAAAGCAGAAATCGGGTTTCTTGAACGTGTGGTTTGATGTGATCATTTGGTTGCCTTGTCACCTTGTGTTCTTTTTATATTGTGTGTACTGCGCATGTCTTCCCCCCCCCCCCCTCTGTATATTTTCTGCTGTGGCTGAAAATAAATCAGATGTGAGTTAGCGCCAGTCCGTGTCTTCCTCTGCTCTTGTGTGTGTTGACCTGTGCGCTTATATTTCCGTCAATCTTAAGAGCAGTGCAACACTATATAACGCAAGCACTTTACACATCCCTTCGCTAACCTGACTCGAACAGTTCACCTTCACTTATGATTTATACCCCCTAGGAAGGGTGTCCTTATAAAGTGGCAGACTGGGCATGTTGGTGATTCATAATGGAAATGTACAGCGCAAATACAGACAAGGACACAATAAAGAATGACATGGAACACACGAGCGCTGTGTGTTCCATGTCATTCTTTCTTGTGTCCTTGTCTGTATTTGCTCTGTACATTTCCATTATGAGTCCTTATAAGGGCTAGTAGTAGACTGTTGCCTAGCAAAGTTACCTAAATTAATGTTGCGACTAGTGATTCATTTCGTGTGCTATAGCGTCGAGTAGGTTCATCTACAATGCTCTGTTAGTTGGAAACCGCCGTTAGTGCCAAAACCCAAAACAAAGCTGAGGTAGCAATTGTCAGTTTGTGTGCGCAACCTTCCCATTTAAATATCAACCTCCTATCGTCATATCCATGAGACGTACACTAGATTGATAGTTGCGCAAAATATGCCTAGTTAGGGGCCGAATGAAGAAATGTCAGCTTTTTGCGACAGCCAACTGGAATTAATTAAGTTTGCTCGAATTGATATTTCCGGGAAGCTCTTCTTGGCCGGTACATTGCGCAAGTGCATGAAAAAAAATGCAGGCATACGTCAACGGGGTCGAACCAATTTAGTTTAAAAGTCATCCCCTGGATTACCATATGTGCCCTGAATATATTGGTTTATGGTTTGGTTTATGGGGGTTTAACGTCCCAAAGCGACTCAGGCTATGAGAGACGCCGCAGTGAAGGTCTCCGGAAATTTCGACCACCTGGGGTTCTTTAACGTGCACTGACATCGCACAGTACACGGGTCTCTAGAATTTCACCTCCATCGAAATTCGACCGCCTCGGCCCAACCCTGAAAATATGATTGACGAAAAAATAGGAGGTGTGGAAGGTCTCTCCATCGATCCTCAGATGACACTGAATAATATCTATGCGTATTCTAAGACCGGTGTAGTCGCAACGTCACGAGTACGTTTTTAGTTTCTTTCTCAAATTGGTAAGCTGTATGTCTAAGAAATGATGGCTATGGACGTAGACGAGCAACTAAGTCTCAGAACAAGAGCTCTTTACTATTTTTATGCCCCAAAATGAAGCCGCTGCAGTCGAGCATTGAATCCACGATTTCATGCTCAGCGGCGGACTGCAATTCTCAAAATTCCACCGCGGCTGGTGCACTACATCGTGGCGTACACGCGTCAAGGTTAGGTACCAGAAGAAGCACAAAATACTTCGCAATATATGCGAAAAAGCTTAATTAAACTATCAGTTTACTTACTATATATCCATTCTGTCGTATTTTTTGCCGAATAAGCATTGCGAGCCACTCGCAACGAAATCGAAAACAAACGCCATAATGAAAAACCGAATACGAGATTATTAAGGTAGAATGTTTTTCTACATGCTGCACACTATGTCGAAAACGTAACAAAAACTATGCATGCCACCACACATCAAATCAGCATTGTCGAATCTATAGCATATTTTGCGGTTTGTGCACTTGGGAACATACGGGCGTTTGAGATTGCTAAGCTAATTCCTTCCTGGCCTTTTGTGCTCGTTACTGACTGTGATTACAGAGGCAACAACTGCGAACCTAAAAAATATTTTTTTACGGGCCACACTTGCTTCAAAAGCACCTGAAGAACGGCACACATTACACGATAATGACACCCGAAAAATGCATTTGCTAGCTATGCCACTGGCCAAACCGCTGCGACTTCCTTGGAACCAGAGCAATACATGGAATCTTGTTACAAAAGCCGTCCGTGACGAAGTAGCGGATTTAAAGAAGAAAATGAAGTTTTGCTTTAGATTTAAAGCAGCATAAATCACTGCGCATATAACGAAATTGTGGTTATAGCAAAGTGATTTCTGGGTCTCTTAATTTCATTATAGCAAGGCGCCCCTGCACAAGCAAAGACAGTCAGCGACTGGAAACTCCTTAAACGTGAGGGGATGCATACATCATCACAAAAAATACAGAGCGTATGACACTACCATGCACTGAATGAACAAATGACGAAAATCAACACCAGTGCGGTGCTAAACTGAGCAAACGGGTTATCATTTTGAGTTAACTGACATTCGAAACGCCAAACGAGTAGTGCAAATTCCGTGGAGAGCAGCATGCCATTACAAGCATAGCGATGAAGTTGGAGACGTTGCACACTTGGTTCTTGCAATACAAAGGAACTAGCTGTATGAACACGCTTGTGTGGACACTAATGAGTAATTCCTCCCTTCTGACAAATCTATTCTACCCTGGGGGTTTCCGATAAACTTTGGTCTTCTAGAAATGAAATGTTATTCAATCATTCCATCAGACATAGCGTCGTTCGATCTTGGTGCCAGGCATAAGTTCTCTTTTCGTGCTCATGGAATGGAGTGCCTATCAGTATAGTTTATTGCTCTTCCTCTGTATACAACTCCATGTTTTCAGCTTGACGCCGTATGGCAGTGCTGCACTCGGTCCCTGATTTCCCTGACAAGATCCACTCGCACAGTTTTAGAAAACCGTGTTTTTAGGCTTCGAGCCTACATTATGCAGAAGTTTGTATTCCCTTCTGCAGAATGTAAAGGAAAAATTCGGCAGAGACACATAAGACTGCTTACGTTTGAGAATGCGAAAGCATTAAGATGCAGTCATGCTACGTTGCAGAATGGCAATGAGTCATGACTATGACTACGAGGCATGATTATGCATACTTCGTACAAACTCGATCTACGCACCTTACATGTAAAGTGCCGAGTCATGATACGCTGCAGAACGACTGAGCCATGAGTCAAGACCACGGAGCAAGACTTATTTAGGAGGTGAAACTCCCGTCAGCGCGAGCGAGCCCAGGCGACCAGATAAGGTCACGATTGTATGCGCCGACGGGGCCGTATGCAGTGGCGGCGCCATGCGGCGCGTCGTAGAAGCCGCAGCGAAAAAAAAAAAATTCAGCGCCCGAGCAGGCGGCTCCGGCGCGCGCTCAAAGCAGACGACACGGGGGTTTGCTTCAACGGGCACGCCATGACGTTGTATTTGTGCGCCATTAAGTCAAACAGCAACAGTTCTTGTCGTTGTCTGTTGGAGGGCCGTAAAACTAACAACGCTGCTACGTGCAGTGCGGCCTCCTTCGGAATTCCCTAGACTAAGATGGGACGCAGGTGTTTTGTTCGAAATTGCAAAAGCGGTTACAAGTGTTGCAGGGAGAAGGTGAGCAACGTGAGAAGTTGTAGCCGCTTGTTGCCTTCTCGGCTGACGTGTAGTCATAAAACGCTGCGCCGTACAACTCCCGCGTTCTCCTCCAGCACATGAAACTTAGCGTGGTCACATACTCGACGAACGTGAAGGCATGTTTGCCTTCGACGAATGCCAGCAGCGCTTATACCCATCCAATCGAAGTCATCGAAGTCATCGCGCGGGTGTGAAACAAAAGCCCTGCGTACAACCAGAAGCTACAGATCATCTTATAGCGCTCATGGAAAAGAACACGTTTTATTTTTTACTGTGCTCAAATGGCTGAAGCGTAGCAGCAGTTGCTCTTCGGGCTACCAGCAGTAAAGAAGCGCGCGTGAGTGCCCTCAATAGAAGTCAGGCGCGCGCGGCCGAACGGGAGCAACACGCTCAACCGGTTGCCTTGGCAGTCGAAACGGCGGTAATTGCTTTCCAGGCCGCCAGGCGCCGCCAGCATGATAGTGGCTCCACGGGCTTGTGACCTCTTCTGGTCGCCGCAGACACCGGAGTTTCCACTCCTAAATAGTCTTCCTGCGTGGTCAAGACTAACGACTACGAGTCAAGACTTTCATAGTTCGAAGTGCGTTATGCTTCATCATTCATGACTATTCACGTTCGCTTACATGTGTTGCGACACCGTGCACCGCCGTCTGCATCATCCGAATTTCGCGCCATAGACGGTGGCGGGCGGGTTTTTTTCTAATGGGACATATAATGCGTTCTCATTAAAAGTTACAGACTCCCAAGACGTACCCTCGCGAATTCTCAAAACGATCTTGCTTTACTCCGCCTCACACGTGCAGCGAAATTTGAAGCAACGAGTGCGAGGCTTCCACAGGTTTTGCGAGCCCAGGCAGCGCGAATGTAGGTTCCGCATCACTTTAAGCAAGTTGCGTCATTCCACGCCAAACGTGCCAGGCGTTGCGCTCGACCATCTCTAATTTGTTCAAAAAAATTCAAGGAAACGTATCGTAATGTGCGTAATGAAAGCCTGAAACATTTTTGCCGAAAAAAAATTTATTCGTGAAGTGAGGGCAGTTTGAATATTTAGAACTGGCGAGAAACCATGCGCTGCTCAATAATTAATAACAAGTTCAAATTTTTATGAAACAGTTCAAAATTTTTTCATTGACATTTTCACAGATTCTGTCTTTCGATATAATTCGGAGCATGGAAGTTTACACTGCATAAATATTTTTTAAATCGAAAAAAAACGCATGCAAATGTGTCATTTTTGTCCTTTTCTGTTTGAAATATCAATCTGCTCTCGGGAAATCGGAAATAGCCGTTTTGTTCCTCTAGATTTCTAGTACATATAATAAATGTTACATTTGATGAAACTGCATACACAGAAGTGAGAGAAAAATACTAAATTTGCAAAAAGTACGTTTTGAGCCAAAAACACTGGTTAATTTCACCCTATGGTGGTCTAAGTAAAAATACAAACAAAAGCGGATTGTGTACAAAGGTTTATTGCCTTTCATTTGTGGAAAAAAAATTTTGAGGTAATTTTTGTTTAAAGCGAGAAGAGAATTTTTGAAGTTGAGCTCTCAGGCCGGCCCCGCCGCGGTGGCTCAGTGGTTAGGGCGCTCGACTACTGATCCGGAGCTCCCGGGTTCGAACCCGACCGCGGCGGCTGCGTTTTTATGGAGGAAAAACGCTAAAGCGCCCGTGTGCTGTGCGATGTCAGTGCACGTTAAAGATCCCCAGGTGGTCGAAATTATTCCGGAGCCCTCCACTACGGCACCTCTTCTTCCTTTCTTCTCTTACTCCCTCCTTTATCCCTTCCCTTACAGCGCGGTTCAGGTGTCCAACGATATATGAGACAGATACTGCGCCATTTCCTTTCCCCCCCAAAACCAATTATAATATTATAATAATATCTCAGGCCGCTTGTTGCGCAGTCTTTTAACGCCTCTTCGCCGCAGAGCACGATACTGCCGACACTGTAGCCACGCGAAATCAATAGTTCTTGCTCTTTAGTGAGGTTTGCACTGCAGGCAAGCATGGGAGCTTTGAGTAGTCGAACAGCTATTCGTGGGAAAAGATTTTCTTAGCGTTGCTAGGGCGGCACACGCCCAAGTGAGCTAGTTGTTCGGTGTGGTTCTGTCGCAGTCAGTCATTCTTGTCGGCACCATGATAGACGGAATCAGCAGCATAAAAGCTTGTGAGACGCCGATCTGGAAATGACCAGAACGATCCGGTGTTGAAACAATCCGCGACGCAGCAGCACCACGTGGTACCTGACCCTTGTGGCCGTCAGAGGCTCATGCCCGGTTGTTTCCGATGTGATGTGTTTGTTGTATTTGATTCAATCAGTGCAGTTTCTGCATTAATACTCCAGCGACAACTGTAGACGAGCCACTATGCTGGCGAAGCACCTTCATGCGAGCGACGCACCTATGCACGAGCGGGCTGCGTTCACCGCCAGAGCGTCTCGCGTTACTCGCCGCAGCGGTGTGCACTTCGCACCATCACGTGCATGCGCTCCGAGAGGCGCCCTCTCCGCGATCTTTTCGGATATAAATAAAGCACTTGTGATATGCCTGCCATGCCAGCTGGCCATCCCTCCTCGTGGTCCATGCGAGACAGCACGCTCAATACCCTGGTTTTTCTCCTCTTGGCCGCCCCGCACCAAAGCGGGTCTGTTCGAACTTCGAAAGCGAAAACGATCTCGTTTATTGCACACCGTCCTCCGAATGTCGCGCGATATCTTCTTTAGCTTTAGAGGCGTTAAGAGACGACGCAACTTGCGGCCCAAGAGCTCTACTTCAAAAATTATTTTCTCGCTTTAAACAAAATTACCTCGATAAAAATTTCAGGAATGATAGAAAATAAAGCGTTCTACGTAACCCGTTAGAGTTTGTATTTTTACTTGGGCCACCTCAGGGTGAAATTAACGAGTGTTTTTGGCTGAAAATGCACTTTTTTGCAACATTAGTTTTTTTTTTTTTTACTTTGGTGTACGCAGTTTCATCACCTGTAATATTTAATATATGTACTAGACATCTAGGGGAACAAAACATCTATTTCAAAATTTCCGAGAGCAAGTTGATATTTAAAACAAGAAACGACCAAAACAGTACATTTGCATGCGTTTTTTTTTTAATATTTATGCTGCGTAAAGCTGCATCCTCCGAATTATATCGAAAGACAGAATCTGTGCAAATGTCAGCAAAAATTTTTTGAAGTGTTTTCTAAAAATTTGAACTTATTGATTATTGAGCAGTGCCTGGCTCCTCGCCTTTCCTAAATGTTCAAACTGCCCTCACATCACGAATAATTTTTTTCGGCAAAAACATTTCACGCTTTCATTACGCGCATTACTGTAAGTTTCCATGTTTCGAACAAATTGGAGATTGTCGAGCGCAACGTCTGGGACGTTTGGCGTGGAACGACACAGTTGCGAGACGCAGAACAGTGCAGAATATTTTTGCGGTCACTACACGACTTAATTCGTGTAAAAACAAAACTGACCACGCCCGAACGGGGGCTCGAACCCCGGACCGTTAGGTTAAAAGCCTAACGCTCTACCGACTGAGCTATCCGGGCGCCTGTGGAAGTAGGTCACAACTAATCTATAAAAACTAATATACCTCAAGAAACTGTATTCTTAAAGTTGTGCACGTTTTTTTATAAATTATATTTGGTCTGTCTCACTTAACAGCATATTCTTTAGTTTACGCTCGTTCAGCATTTCTCTCGAGAAATAAGATTTAATTTTGGAGCTGCTTGTTTTGTCTGGCAACATTGAACGTAAACTCTGACCGCTCTGATCGGTGCACCGTCGGTGTGCGGCATGTGGGTTGTGTGTGTGTGAACTTTCTGAGTGAATGTAGTTTTACCCGTCGCTTGTTGCCTGTTTTCATCATTACAACTTGTTCCCATAAGAAAACCCGGGCCAACAGGATGCGAACCACAGAGTTATTACATGGCAACGGCCGGCGGCCTGCCGAGCCACCTATCCCGTTTCGGCAGTTGTTGCCCTTGCAACTGAAAGACAAAGTCTCCGGAAAGTCAGGTAAACAAAAAGGTATGTGAAAGTATTGCATTGTTCTGGCGCAAGTGCTTATGTAGTGTACTGTATAATCACCCCCTTATATCGCGCTTTCCGCGCCTCTGGTCCAGCTGTAGTAACCTGCGTCTCGACAGCCTCCAAACGTTCCTTCTCCTGCTTTATCTCCTGTACCGCTGGCTGGTTTGTTTGCCCCAGAACTCGTCACTAAGATCGCGTGTTTTGCTTTGTTATGGTGTAATGCTGTTCACATCAGTTCTTGCCTGGTACGAGCGCTAACAGTGGGAGACCGCCGTCGTCTGCGAACCCAACCCTCTTGTCGCCACCTTGAAAGATGTGCAAATGCACCGTTGGTTATTGTGGGTTGTCCTTTCCGGGCAGATGGCGCCAGCAGTCAAGTTTACTGGCTAAATTAGCGCTTTCGAGAACAGGGCTTGCAGACGACGGCTTGCTTCCATGCTGGGTCAGGAATCAAAAGCGCTTTTGCACAAAGTCAACCATAACATGCAATCCCAGTGCGAAATTCGAGGGGGTGAAAAGGGGTACAGGAGTAAAAAGGTTTTGAAATTGGTTATGTACGGCACTGTGAAACCAGTAAATTTGCGCACAGCGTCTTCTGCGCCACAGTTGCTGGGTTATTAAGCTGCTTTGTAGAAGGTGTGTTGCACTTCATTTGCAAGCTAGTTTTTGCCCCTCTAAGCAACGTAAAGTGTTTCTGTGGCAAGAGATCACGCACAGTGTTTCTGCTACCAGTTATTTTGTATCTTCTATATCATGGTAATCACATTTACATACTTATGCATATGTATCTTTAGCAGTCACTGTACTAGCTATGAGTTTTGCCAAGCACAGTACCTAAAAGGAGTTCCAAGGGAGTGGGCTGACGCATCACTGAAACATTTAGGTTTGCAGTGTGGCTACTTCCTCAAATGGAGTTGGTGGATGTTAGTGTTTTGTCAAATGCTGACGTTCACATATTAATTTCTCTGCAATAACAGATGTTGCCTGTCTACCAGAGATGATGACCTTATTTTCGTGTTTGGCTGAGAAAAACTATGATTCCAATAACTGCTCAAAAGAAGTCAAAGCATTTCAAGGCTGCTTCGACAAATTCTTGGTGAGTAGATGTTTTTGTCATTAAAATGTACACTATCTGAAAAAGCTTGTGCCTATATTATTTTCAGCTTAGCTGGATCTTGTGTAAAGATAATTGGTACTATATGAAACAGTGCCTTTTGACTGCAAAGGTACCAATGACATGGAAGAACACTATCATTGCGTTAATACATGGGAAAGGATATATTAAGGATGAAAATTGTCTATAGACCAATTCACTTATTGTCTTCTGCACAAGGCATTTGCCAAGGTAATTGCAAATTGCGTCAGGGAGTCAAAGTACAGGCGAGTTGGTTGTTCAAGGTAGTGTGGTAACAGTTTGAAAACGACATCATGAAAGGGGGAACAGGACACACACAGCGCTGTGTGTGTCCTGTTCTCCCTTTCGTGATGTCGTTTTCGCACTCTGACCTCATCACGTAGTGTCAGGTAACAGGTGGGTTTTCAGGATTTCACGAGAGAATATATAGCAATAAAACTTATTTACGTCATCATTCAGATTGCAAACAAGTTTGGCTTCTGAGCCCAAGGACGCGGGATATGTACAGCCGGCCAAATCTTTAGCTAGCTTGCTCGATGGCCGCTTTTTCTGCGTTCCTGCGCTTTGTGACTAAGCAGACTTGCCGAAAGCTCAATATTAAGCACGGGCTTAGTGAGCCCGTGCTTAGATTTGGTATTTTCACTAGTTTGCTCCATCATTAGCTGCAGGAGCACGGAAAACGCACCATCACGCACGCCGACTAAAGATTTGGCCGGCTTTACCTTGTTATATCCAATGTGGCAGGGTTTGGTTCTATTACAAAACAACGCAAGAAAGTTGAGGGCACAATTTGAAAAAAAGATAGTGATGGTAGTGTCTTTCTTTTGTCTCTTCTTCTTTTTTCACTCTGTTTTGTAATGGAGAATTTTATTCCTTGAGAACTATCCATCTCCTGCACATTTAATGCTTCCATTTATGATCAAGAAGTATGCACATAACTGTGTCACAAGATGCACGGTTAGCATTGAATGGGGTGATACGTGCATTTTTATGAAGCAATATCTTTCAGCTTCAAAGCAGACCTTTGCATAACTGAGCTCTATGCTGTAACCTCTTAATGAGCCCCCCAAGTGGTCAGATGCAGAATTGTCCACTGCACTGTCCCTTGTAGTCTTCGTGCAGCTTCAGGATGTTAAACCCCACATAGTATACCAGTCCATGCAGAAAGGCTAGTTTCAATCTGTATAACTTAGATTAAAGGGGCACTGAACAAAAAAATTGATGTTGGTATATATCAATGTATGACCATTATAATGACAGAGACACTGATTGCACCAAAAACGTATTTTTTGTAAGCAAGAAAACGCCAAAAAGTGAAATACAAGTACTGCCAATACAGGCCATTTTTGCAAGCTGACAGCAGTAACAACAAAACAATTTTCTGCGTGGGTCCTTTAGGCTAGGTTGCAACACCATTCACTAGTAAACTGGGATCATGCAGTCCTTTTCAGTCTTACCATCTTGAGTTTGAATAAAGCGGTGGGAAATAAATATTCCATTTCTAAATCTTGTTTACTCAGCAAGAAATGCATCTTTCTCTGCCAGACAATCAACATATCCAGAAAGGGCCAAATAACTAATTTTTACTGAGGAGAAAAATTGGATGAAGCTGTCATCATTGTTCTTTTAAAGCTTTTCACTGGTTGTCTGTCTGCAAGGGGTGTTTACTGTATTTTTGCACTGCTAACAATGATCTCAAAGGCCATAGCAATGAATGCAAGGCATTTACAAGTAATGTTCTGTGAAAAACTATATAAGCCTGCATAGCCTGCATTTTTTTTTTTTTTTCCACTGCGGTGGCTCAGTGGTTACGGCGCTCGGCTGCTGACCCGAAAGACGCACGTTGGATCCCGGCCGCAGCGGTTGCATTTAGATGGAGACGAAATGCTAGAGGCCCATGTACTGTGCTATGTGAGTGCACGCTAAAGAACCCCAGGTGGTCGAAATTTCCGGAGCCCTTCACTACGGCCTCCTTCATAGCCTGAGTCGCTTTGGGACGGTAAACCGCCATTAACCATAAACCAAGCCTGCATTTTTTCTTGCAAACAACTGCTATGTTTACTTAGGTGTGCACCCCACCTTCCTTCCTTCTATGCCCCTCTATTAATATCAATAGGAAACAATACAAAAGGTTTTCAGGGAGCAAGGTTACTGTTCGGGAAGTGTGTCTGCAACATTTTTTGCTTTCCCTTATCATTTTGATAAGCAGCAGCGGTTATAAGTTTCAATAGTGAAAGTGCAGTGTATGAAAACTAGCCTTTGAACTGCTGGAAAGGTTCTTTAAGATATTCAAGCAAGCTGGTCATAGCAAAGCATCGTATGAGCGGGCCTGAAACGTGAATCACGGTGTGTTGTTGGTGGTCATGTCCACCACATTCGAGTGTGTTGACGATCAAAATGCTCCTGTTTGTGTCATTTGTTCTTAATGTCTTTTCTTGTTAGTATTTTGCTATGTTATGTACAGTAAAACCTCGATAATTCGAACTCTGATAGTTCCAAATTCTGGATAATTCAAAGAATTTCTGCAGTCCTGAAATTCCTAATGTAAATTTGACCAAACAGTTCGAAGTGGCGGTGCGCACCAGCCCTGTTAATTCGAAGACCAGAAGTACTGTGCTAGGATGTCCAATCTCAATTTCACCGCAAGCCGATGAAGCGACGGCCATTGAAAGCTGTGAGGTGGCGCTGCAGAGCAATGTCGATTATTAATGCCGATGCTTGATGTGCGAAGTGCCCAAGTCCCCGTGCTCTCAGCACAAAAAGCAATCGGTACGGCTTGCAGACCGCTGGAGAACACGCCTGCAGAGAAGAAATGCTTCACTGCAATGCAGGCGTGGATGCCAGTTTCAAAGCAACATGCTCTTGGCGCTTCGTCAAGGCACGGTCAGACTGGAGGCAGTAGTACGTGCACTCGTCGCTCCTCTCCAGTGTCTAGTGGAGGCACTGGCGGAGGAACTCCCATCCCTAACAGCGTCGGTTGTGTCTCGTAACGCGACCATTCTTGCTACGTGCCCGCGACGGGTTGACTGCGCGCAATGCCGGCCTGTGCTGTTTCTTTGAGTAGTGTGCCATGGTTTGAGGGTATGCGTTGACTCATGTTTGGAGTCAACTTTCTTTTTGGCCAGCACGAGCTACGTGCTGGACGGTAGGCTTTTACAGGGCAATATATGGTGAGGCAAAGTTCGTGCAGTAAAAGTAGCACACTCCCTTAATTAGTTTTTACCTGGTTCTATTTTTTGCTGTGGTCAGTTCATTTGAAAACCTGGTTATTTCGAATATTTTTCGCAGTTGCAGTAACTTCGAATTAACGAGGTTTTATTGTACATGTGTAGCCAGTGTAAAGAAGACAAACAATCGTGACAAAGATGAAGATGAACATGCACTTCAGCTGCATCACTGTCGCCGTGTATATTTCCTTTCTTCATGGAAACCTGAGCTGGGGGGCTTCATAAACCAAGAGAGAAAAAGCTCAGGAAGGTTTACTGCCCTCATGTTTGATTGGCTACCCTGCACTGAAGGAAGGGACATAAAGGGGTGAAATGATAGGAGTAAGACAAGGGTGGACAGATAACGCTTGTACACTATAAGATGCACAAAGTCTATTTGCGATTTTTATAGCATCAATGCCACGCTGCGGCAGCATTGCAAACTAGTCTACGAAAGATCGGCGCAAGTGGAATTATGTCACTTGCTCCGTTGTGTAACTGATTTACCGGTGCATTCAGACGTTTTTGTCATAGCTTTACTGTAAAATATATCATAGGAGCACTGTTACGTGAATCTTTTCAAAATAATCATATAGAAGAGCCACTAGCTGCCATTGCTTGAGTTTTTGATGCCAGCAATACACAAAACACATGGTAACAGGCGGGTTCCACGCTGTAGTGCAACACTTGCAATACCATGACAGCACAGTTGTTATCGGGCATCAAGCCTACATTTCTAAAAAGTTTATTTGCCTGCTCTAGAAGGGCTTATGTAAATACGTAGCACGTTTTGTTAACTAGCATCGCTGAGCACACATGACTAATAGGCGCATTTCAAGTGCGAAGAGTTTGGCGCATGACTGTTTCTTTAATGACAGGCCTTTACTGCGGCATGTGTGTATGATGATTTGGTACTCTGTTATATATGGAGATCGGGGGATGATATAATGATTTCATTCAAAATCTTGTTCATTCTCATTATTTTTTCACTTTTTATTGCCCAGTGCCCTCACTGTCAGTGGAATCAGTCAGACGGACAGATAGTAAGAATCAGATGGAATTTAATTAGAGTAATTATATCACAACAGCCTTTCATTCATTACAGACTACTTATGAAAGAACTGAAAACACAAGGCCTGGTGAATTTCTCTAGAGAACAGCCAGCCAAAAAGGGTGTCACCCGCCGCAGTGGCCCAGTGGTTAGGGTGCTCAGCTACTGATCGGAGTTCCCGGGCTCTAACCCGACCGCGGCGGCTTTGTTTTTATGGAGGCAAAACGCTAAGGCGCCCGCCCATGTGCTGTGCGATGTCAGTGCACATTAAAGATCCCCAGGTGGTCAAAATTTTCCGGAGCCCTCCACTACGGCACCTCTTCCTTTCTTCTTTCACTTCCTCCTTTATCCCTTCCCTTAAGGCGCGGTTCTGGTGTCCCAGTTCAGGTGTCCGCAAATATATGAGACAGATACTGCACCATTTTCTTTCCCCAAAAACCAATTATTATTATTATTAAAAAGGGCGTCCTCATCGTTCTCACTTTCCACCTGTAAACATGATTATAAATATAAACTCATATTTGAAGTAGCATGTGGTTGATAACATTTTTTTGCACGAGAAAGGCTAAAGGGTGCGGCTTTATCAGTTAAACCTCAAGAGACAGTGTTGCAAACTTTTCTTGCTTATGTTCTGGGCAAGCAGCTTCAAAATCTCTGGGTTTTGCTTACCTGTAATGCTAAATGTGAAAAATTGCACTTCTAGTTTTGCCGTTTTCCTGTTCAAGAGTCTTCATCGCTGATGTCCTTGATTTTAAATTTCTTTCAAAGTGTGCGACGACCGTTTACTGCTCTGCTTTCACGCCAGCCGTATTTAAATGCCAACTGCAATTTGTTCCATGTTTTGCATTTATTTCTTTCCACCCTCAAGAAAAGAGTATGTTTGGCTCACATGAGGCTTCCACCATCCACGAGCAAGGGCAAGTTTATTGTGAGATTTCAAAGTAAGCGCGATTCTACCTACTCTAACCCCGGAAGGAATCCTTCATAGCACCACCGTGTTGGATCACTTGAGGTGCCCCCTCTAGATCGTGAAAATTGCCAGTAAATGATCTCCGAAGCTTGTGGACTTCAGGTACCTCAGCAGAAGCCGAAGCTCTGTGTGTGCCATTAAATAGTGGGATGGTAAAGCAATATTTTAGCCTGCAAGAATGATCTGGTGTCTAGCTGGCCTAAAGTCAATTGCAGGACCAAGTATGGAATGCCATAATGAGGGCAGAGGCAGAGGATATGCAAATGAGAACAAGACACCAGCTGCGGCTATAGCAAAAAGGTGCTTCAGGAAATTTATAATTTTAAACCTTCTGCTTCTTGTGCTTTCTTTCACCTATATGTATACGCAAGGTAATGACTGTGAGAGCTATTACATCAACAAGGCAAGTGCATTTAAGAATCCCGGTGGCATCATAATCCAGTATATAGGCATTGCTGTGCAAATGGAGCACATGAAGCATCAGGAAGCTGCCAGTTATTATTCATTGTTTAACACCTAAATACTGTAACAAGTTTTGTTAGAGTACTGCATAGTTGCATGAAGTGCATAATTTATTCCATATTTGTTGTACCCTATAAAGCGAAGGCATGCACAGGCCTCTACTTAAAGGGGGGAGGGGGAGAGTTCATGGTAGTTGCCCGTTCATGTCTTCTGAGTAGCAGGGAACAATATGGTACAAAATTTGCCCCCCTTTTCCCCCCTCTGTACACGCCTATGTTTATAAGTTTCTTTTGATTGCTAAGTGTAAGTGGAGAGCCATTTGATTTAAGTTGCATTCACCTGTCACTATTTGATGCAACTGTGTAGCCAGCATAATAGGACACTCTTAAAAACGGGAAATCAGCAACAGACATGGCATTGCATGTTTCACATTTGTTATTCTTGTGAGTTTCTCATTTTGCTTGTTACACATTTGCATCAGCATTTACACTCATCCAGCATTTGACCAATTTGCAGCTGGTCTGGCCTTCAGAAATATCGCTAGCCTAGTGCTATAAAACAGTATATTGCTGCTAAGGGGCATGTTAGGAGCTATAAATTAGTTGTCTTTTTTTATATGAGCCAAATCCACCCTGACAAACCGAGAAAAATTCGGAGTTTTTATGCCCAGCAATGTATTTGAAGCTGTTACATGATAGGGTTTAAAATGCTAGTTATATGGCCCATTTAATTTTGATACTTTTTCAGACGAAGGATTTGTAATAATATTAATCATAATTGGTTTTTGGGGAAAGGAAATGGCGCAGTATCTGTCTCGTATAGCAGTATCTGTCTCGTATATCGTTGGACACCTGAACCCGCAGTAAGGGAAGGGATAAAGGAGGGAGTGAAAGAAGAAAGGAAGAAAGAGTTGCCGTAGTGGAGGACACGAGAATAATTTCAACCACCTGGGGATCGATAACAAGCACTGACATCGCATAGCACACGGGTGCCTTAGCGTTTTGCCTCCATAAAAACGCAGCCGCCGCGGTCGGGTTCGAGCCCGGGAACTACGGATCAGTAGCCGAGCGCCCTAACCACTGAGCCACCGCGGCAGGTAAGGATCTGTAGGCAAACTTACGATTACAGCTGAACTTCACTTATTCGGTGTCTGGATTTGGCTCATTTTGAAAAAAAAAGCTCCTCACATGTTTCTGCATTGTACCTAGTGCAACCATGTGTACCTTTTAACATTACAGGAAAAGAATGCAGAGTACAGGGCTACTGGCTCCTTGGGAATCCTGACTCCGGGCTTAAAAGCATCACAGCTGACTTCCCAACAAGCTAACACCCTTTTGAAGAAGTACCCCCTCAAGAATTTGTTAAAGAAGATACGGTAACTTGTTATGGGCTTGTAGCTCTAGGAAGTAATAAAGTACATGTTTGATTTCATGCGCATATGTTGTTAAAGAAAACGTGGCATGCCGCTTCTGGGGCTTCGTGGTGAAGACCCCTTATGCGTTGTTCTATCTTGTTAGTACCATGTGCACATTGTGCTGACGTTACCTTCAAGGGGCTCTGAAATGTTGTCCAGCGAGGATAAAAAGAGCTGAAATGCTGACAGATATATTGCATCGTCTATCACCTTTACACAAAAATTTTTAATCTAGCATACGTAGGACGAGATATCGTGATTACAAAACTCAGGGGCCACTTACGTGCGGTCAAGGCAAAAGCATTAGTGTGTCATCATGATCGTTCGACCTTGATGCAGGTTGCGCATTAACAAATGAAGCGAAGAGGCACCTCCAAATGCTGATTCCACAAACGCTGAATCCACAAAGCCCGAGTGTAACACTCAGTTCGAATACCTGTTGTGAGCTAGCCTCAAACTTGACTATCAGATCTATGCTATGTGCAGCGAGAACTGATCTGACAGACCAGCCCCGCACTACGCCCACGAAAGCATGACTCAGCCAACCCGACTCAGTTGTTTACTTGTGGTGTCTCTTCGACTGGAGCGCTTTGTAGCGCTCTGGTAAGAGTCCTCCCATTCGGCTGGTCGTTAGCGGGCGTGTTTTTTGTATGCGGTTGGTTCTTTCTTGGAGCGCTCTCACACGCTAAAAAAAAAAGCGAGCGGGCGCTCTAGGTCACGAGGGTACTTCTCACCAATCAGCACGTCGTCGGCATACTATCAGTGCACGATGGCGCGGTCGCCCGGTTACGGACGACGAAGCGGCTTTGTGACAGTGTTTTGATGTTCTGCTGAAGTTCCGCGCTAGCTTCAATCCAACAAAGTTCATCAGCATGTAGAGTCTTGGAACATAGCTTCATGGTGCATGGCAGCAGCGATCAACATGGTAACATCGATGACTGCACCAAAAGGCTTAGCACGAGGCGTCTTGTGCGGTATATTAAGGCGTAAGCCTTTATGGCCTCATGGATCGTCAGCGGGGATGTACGCAGAAAAGTGTCATACTATAGCTGTCAGTCAAACTGATGACGTCATCAGTGCCAGCGGGGATGTTCACAAAAGAGTGTCACTATTGGTGTCAATCAAACTGATGACGTCATCAGTGGTGTAGTATGTTGTAGCTATATATAGTGCGCTAGCTATGCTTAGCTAATTAGTGACTAGCTAAATAGTGATTAGTGCTTAGTTGATTGGTAATTGGTTAATTAGCAATAGTAGTGGTTGCTGTAGTATGTCGTAACTGGGAACTCAATATACTATAATGCACTGCGCATGCGCACACGCATCAACTCCACGCTAAAGGCTTTCGCCTCACTGCACTGTAGGTCAACAAAGTGCTCCCCTAAATTTTTTGCGCCTGCATTTTGGACGATACATCTTTGCAGCTCCGTTTGTGTTGTGCTCATGCAACGCAGGTGTTTATCATTGCAAAAAACGCGTATGCACGTTGAAAGTGCAATGTTTTCGTGGCTGATAGTGACAGTGTCAGCTAGCCAACGTTTTTCGTGGTGTCCACGCTGATCAAAAGCTCAAAAGTCAAACGTTGCGGTGCCGACCAAACACCTCGCTGTGAGTGAGTGCTGTAAGGATGGAATATATGGATGTGCTTTTAGGATATGGATGTGGAATGAATAAAATGCGCCGAATGTTGCTAGCGGTCGGTGCCAGCCAGAAGGTCTGCAGGATCTACTTCAGTCACGACTGCTCTGAGAGAGCCTGCATATTTGGCTGGCCAGTGCCTTCTCCGACTCGGATTCAGGTTAGCTACCGATCTTCGCGCTCTCGGTCAGAGGATCAAAGCGAAAGTCGAAGACACTGTTAGTTACTTGTCTGCTAGCACGCAGTACAGTGAGGTCTTTCCAACCCTTTGCTTAGCACATGATAGCCTCGGCAGCTTTTCTTTTTGCCGCTCACTCAAGCCATGGCTAGGCAATGTAGGGAGAGTGTGGGAAGGGAAACATGCCACGGTCTCCAACTGGCCGTCCACCCTTCCTTCGCTGTGGTTTTTGCTGCATATGATAGCCTCGGCAGCTTTTCTTTTTGCCACTCACTCAAGCCACGGCTAGGCAATGCAGGAAGAGCGTGGGAAGGGGGACATGCCACGGTCTCCAACTGGCCGTCCACCCTTCCTTCGCTGTGGTTTTTGCTGCATATGATAGCCTCGGCAGCTTTTCTTTTTGCCACTCACTCAAGCCACGGCTAGGCAATGCAGGGAGAGCGTGGGAAGGGGGACATGCCGCGGTCTCCAACTGGCTGTCCACCCTTCCTTCGCTGCGGTTTTTGCTGCATATGACACGTTGTGCGATGTTCCGCACGAAAGTCCGACACCGCAAGCCGCCGCGAGGCGCGAAAGCTTGGAAATTATTTGTAAATTATCGGCTCATTTCTCAAGACTTGTACGCAGCACCCATACTCAGCGGCATTTAATCTGCATAATGCATGCCGCACGCGTTAGAGAGCCACTTTCTGAACCGCTTTTCAGGGACCCTTTAAAGGAGACACCAAGTTTTTGGAACGTGTTCCTTTTAGATGGTTCGCAAGACATTAGTGTTCTTGAGTCACGATGTGGAATGCCGCAACAGGAGGTGCGAGGCATTTCATGTGACTGACAAGCGGCATCGAGTGACCAACATACCGCTGCGCCGGCACGTCGCATCTCCTCGCATCCTCTACACCACCACTAGCGGAAAATCTCGTATTGTTGTGCGGGCCAGGCCGCACTGAGAAAATCGTCTCTCGCGGGCCAGAAGCCAAAAAATAACGAGGTGGTCACTCACAGTGTAGTTTTTTTTTGGGGGGGGGGGGGGGTGCGGTGAAAAGCGTCAACCTTGCATTGTGTTAAATAAAAAGTAAGAAGATAATTGACCTTGTCAAGAAGACGTTTCATTTTTTTAATCGCAGGAAGTTAGGTCTTTTGCGCAGACGATCCGCATGGTGACTCTGAGGTATTCGTCGCCCATCTTTGAACGCTGAGTAGATTTGTTCACTTTCAATAGACAAGTGCTCGCACAAGTATGTGTTCCCAAACATGGCAGTGATCCTTGTCGCTTTCTACCGCAGAGTTGGAAAAATAGTCTTACCTAAAAATGCGTAAAAGTCCGGGTCACTTACCTCTTCAAGCTTCAGTCGTAATGTGGTACTTGCTTGAAGCTCAATAATCTCAATTTGCAACTCGAACTGAATATTGTTGACTCGCGCGACGAAGGGTACACAGAAAATTTCCAGCTGTTTGGAGAGGCCGTGAATGTCTTGAAACCGAATTCTGAATTCTTCCTCGCATCGCAAGATTCTTTGGCAACGTGTCAGTGACGAGAGTTGGAAAGTGGTCCAACTTATTCGCTTTTAACTGGCGCTGCCATCGTTGTAATTTGTCCTGAAGTTCACGAGCGTCCTCTCTGATTTTCGTATGATTTTTTCATTTGCCTAAGTTTTACATTCAGGATGTTCAGGTGATCACATATGTCTTCGACAAAAGCAAGGAAACGAAGCCATTTTGAAAGCACAGCAGTTGGCTTATATTTCTTCACGACAGTTGTAGATTTCCTCTATGAGGTCAATAGATCTCTTCAGCACTTTTCTGCGGCTTAACCGTGCGGTATATATGATATCCTTATGACAGCATTCTTCCTATTGTTACAGAGGGGTGAAATGGCAATGATTGAGCGCTCCTGAACGAATGAATTTCACTGCGCCGAACACAGTGTCCATGACAGATTTCACACTTAGTGTCTTGCTGCATATAGTGCTTCCTGGTGTAAGATGCAGAGCACCGCCACAAACTGTCCAGTGACTCCGAGCCTTTCATGCTTCGTTCGCAAACGTCCTACAAGACCGCTCCTCCTTCCGACCACTAATTGAGCACCGTCGGTTGCCACACACACCATCCGCTCCCACTGCAAGCCGTTGAATTCACCTTCTTCAAGTAGCATAATGTCCGCTCCTCTAGTGATGCCTTTCATCGGGACAATATCCAGCAGTTATTCCGTCACGTTGAGATTTTTGTCTACGCCATTAATAAAGATTGCACACTGGGCGTTATCTGTAACGTCGATGCTTTCGTCAGTGGCGAGAAAAAAAAGGCTTCGTGTCGTAGCCTATCTCAGCAAACGTCTCCGCAACCGTATTGTGTGAAAGGGATTCCTTTTTTCATGCTGGGACAGATAGCGCCTGCGGCTTCAATCAAGCAGCTTCTCACAGATAACCCATCGGTGAAAGGTTTTGCAGACTTTCTAATTGAATGGGAAATAACGAAGCTTGCTCTCACTGTTTCTTCCGCTGTTTTGGCAACCTTTTGGAAAAATTCTTGCTGTTTTCCGAGCGGCGCCTTCTGTTGATCCACTTTGTCGTTACGCATCTTTCTGGTTAATGCACCGTACTTGTCATGATAACGACATAAAGTGGCGCGCACGCTGTGCTCCGGCACAGACGCCAGATTAAACACATCACCTTGCCCTGCGACTTTGAAGAAATACGACTATTCCCATCGAGGTTGGAAACACTGCTTTTAATCTTCAACTTTTCATTTCGTTGAAGCCTTTGACAGCGATATTCCAACACTGAACTTTCACTGCAAAGAGCCTATGTTCTTACTGCCACAAGGGCTGTAGAAAATATCAAAATAGATGTGGCAGCAGTGAAACACAAGTTACAGCATGCTATCGTCGACTGGCGTTTGGTACGGTGAAACAGCTAATATAGCTTCCCAAAAAATGTCACAAAGGGTGAGAAAATATTTGCTGGCGGTTTAGCATTAGTGAGCACGAAATATTGTGCAAAAGCAAGTTTTTGCAGGTGGACACCACCGCCACGTACCTGAAAGCGCGATTCAGGTGTCCAGGGAGCCAGTTATGCGCCTTTCCTCAAACTTCAACGGAATCTATACAACGTTGCCAACGCCAGCACCAATGAACCCAGTGAACGCCGGCGGGTTTTTGCTCCGGTGCCGCGTTTCTGCCAAAACACTGTCAACACAAACGCAAGAAGCGCGCCTCACATACCGTCACGTACGTGGCTCAAAGCGCGATTCCCAGGCAACACAAACAGATATAAGACCTCTTGAGAGCAACTATACGAAACAAAACAAACGGTGTGAAAAATCCGTTTTCGGCTGGTTAGCGTCTTATATCAGCCATATAGCTCGTCTAATGTCCGGATCAAAAGACGTCTCAGAATCTTCTAGGCTTGTTCAAGAAACCTCTAAAAGTGGTCTACAGAACACCTCTTCCAAACGTCGTAAAAAACGTCTAGGAATGGGCAACAGGATGACCTTTTCTATACGAATGTAGGTAGTTTAGAAGATGTTGGAAATACGATTTGCAGTCCCCATTTTGTTCCTGTGAATTTTGTTCGTTTTGTTCAGCAAAAGAGGAGCTAAAGCACTGTGGGCCCACACCAACCTTGCACTGTGCACTGCACAAAAATCCTGCTTCACGCTGCAAACTTGGTGCTGGCTTCAGCTGCTGCTAGTGCGCGTAAATGAAGAGAAAAATATCAAAACAACGCTCTTTATTACGATGAACAAAGGATCTAATCAAAAACAAACTGCACAAGAAGCATCTGAGCGATCTGAACTAAACAGTGTAGCGGAGAAAATAGAGCGTACCTGGAATAAGTCATATCATAAGTCAACAGTTGGAAAACAAGTCTGGTGATGAAGCTGACTCGTATAGCTGGCACGAGCTTTCGGAGTAACTGATGAAACTTAGAGGGCCGGTGGGCCGCAGGCCACAGCTCTGAGGGCCGCATTAAGTTTCCGCAATACGTCAGGGACGATCTCACTATTCACCCCCTGTAAAAACGTGCATCCAGTCGACCACCAGGCTCGATGGGCAGCCCGCGCACGCGCTTTGCATACAGCACACGAAAATGAACCGGACATAGTCTACGTAGACGCCACAGAATACTCCCAACCATCAGCTTACGCCCTCTGCGTACTCTCAACAACCTACAACACGCATCAAGCTCGATCAGGGCAAACACCTCGATAGAAGCCGAAGAAGCAGCCGTCGCGAGCTAGCGATATTGTCTTCCATTGCCACTCTTATACTGAGCGATTCCAAAACCGCCATTCAAAATTTTGCCCGCGGGAAGATACATACTGCAGCCAATAAAATTCTCACCTCCAACCCCCAACCACCTCGCCTCATCCAAATAGTCAGTATGGGTACCGGCCCGTTTGGGCAATCCCGGTAACGAAGCGGCCCATTCCGCTGCTCGAGCGTACGTCAACCGAGCAGCGCGAACCGAAGACCGAAGCAGCGCGAGAGACCGGCTGATCACATATCACGACGCCACGCTACACTACCGTGAAGAACGTCTACTTCACCCCCCCCCCCCCCCCCCCCCCCCGCCACACACATCGCTGACAAAGCAACAGACGACCTGGTCACAACTCTAGGCTCTCATCATTCCCTCCACAGCGCTACTTGCACTTTTCCCTTCTACTCACACCCCCGAATGTTCCCTCTGGGCCGCCGCGGTGGATGAGTGGTTACGGCGCTCGGCTGCTGGCCCGAAAGACGCGGGTTCGATCCCGGCCGCGACGGTCGAATTTCGATGGAGGCGAAATTCTAGAGGCCCGTGTACTGTGCGATGTCAGTGCACGTAAAAGAACCCCAGGTGGTCGAAATTCCCGGAGCCCTTCACTACGGCGTCTCTCATAGTCTGAGTCGCTTTGGGACGTTTAACCCCCATAAACTAAACTAACTAATGTTCCCTCTGTGGGGCCCCGAGGGCCACATTCGACCACATGTCCATCTGCCGACAACTGCAACCACTGGCCCAATGGGCCCTCGCGGACTAGGGGTGGGAGGTCCTGGTCTCTAGCTCAGTGTCTCGCGACTGAGGCTGGTGCAGTGGGCGGAGAGCGTCGCCGTCAGATACGGGCTGCCGGCCACCACCCACGACCAGGAGCCAGCCCACCTCTGAAATTGTGATTTATAAGGGCTCCGCCAATAATAAAGTTTTTCACCACCACAATAGCGCATCGGATGCAATTTCTGGCGTGTCGCACTCATGTAAGTGGTGATAAAGAACCAGGGGGAACGCGCCGGGCTAATCCACATTAGAGGTAAATCTAGAGGGGCACGTCGACCTGCGCGCTGCATGCGTCGCACGGTGAATTGTGGGAAAGCGCACCTGCCTGTCATCTGCGCTGGCCGCAGTCCTGCGGCTCTGCCTGATAGCAGAAGCAGACAGTGCACAAGACAGCAGCGGCTCTCGCTTGCAGATTTGATAATGCGTGGCGCCAGTGTTTCGCGAAATTTGATGCGATGCTTGTCAACGGTGGCGCATTGGCTCAACGAGGTACTATCGCGATGGAAACTCGAACAGAGCGGAGCCTAGGCGCTCCGCTGATCGAATTTTTTTTATCGTACTTTTACCTGGATGTTAAAATAAAAAAGACTTTAGAGTCGTCCTGTAATGTATCATAGACGACCCTAGCATCTTTTTGCTACTGCAGAAGTAAAAGCATGGTGAAAAGAAATCCGAACAGCGGAGCGCCTAGGCTCCGCTCAGTACGAGTTTCCATCTAGATAGCACGTGCGCAAATGTGATGCACTACTGTCGCATTCATATAGACGCGGCTTACGAGAGGTGTTGGAGAGTGGGTGGGAAGGTAGTGATCGGAATAGATTTCGGAGGTACCGCCTCCCCCTTGAATCCGTGTCTGACACGCACGTACACAGAGTTTAAGCATATTTCCTTCAGAAGTAATTTGTGCCTGCCTCCCATATGGCGTCCATCACCCCGTCCTCCTTTTTTTTCATCAGATGAACGTCAAGATCCTGACTCTGCCTCTGCTGTAAACCCGCCACGGTGGCTCAATGGCTAGGGCGCTCGGCTACTGAGCCGGAGTAACCCGGCCACGGCGGCTGCGTTTCGATGACGGCGAAACGCAAAGGCGCCCGTGTGCTGTGCGATGCCAGCGCTCGTTAGAGATCCCCAGGTGGTCGGAATTATTCCGGAGCTCTCCACTACGACATCTCTTTCTCTCTTTTTTTTTCACTCCCACCTTCCTCCCTTCTCTTACGGCACGGTTCGGGTGTCCACCGAGATGTGAGACAATCACTGCGCCATTTCCTTTCCCCAAAAACCAATGTTCAATTTCTGCATTTCTGCTGAGTCCCCGCCAAGGAAACTCGGTAACATGCCTTGCCGTTGCCGGAACAAGAAAAAAACAAAATAACAGGAACCCACTTTCTGGTAAGGCATCTTGAAAAGCACCAAGACGTCGCCCACTCGGTCAGTAGCCCCCACTGCGGGTCCAGCGTTCGGAACACCGCAGCTGTTGCGCGTATGTATAAGATAGGAAGGCTGCATGGTGCAATGCCAGCGCGACGGTGCACCGAAGCAGATAAGATCGTCACTGGCTCATTGAAACCGCAGGGCCTTTCCACCGACCACGACAGCCCTTCAGGTAGCGAGGTGAAGCAGAGAATGGTATTTGCAAGTGATCCTACGGCGTTTGTCATTTCTGCCTTGGACGCCCATACACACAGCGCCGAGTACACGTTGCTGGTGAAGCACAGTGGGTGACGAGCCGGTATGTCACCGTGCTCCAGAGTGGCTCTCCTCTCGAATCTGAAAGCAATCAGATTAGTGGCACGGAAGGGGAGTCCACTATTTTTCTTTGTGAGCACAAGCCCTATGTGCGCCGTCGGCTTCGTCCAACGCGTGCATGGCGGCAGCGGCGGCCCATATCAGCACTCGAGCGTAAGGGCCAAGGCTCTCGCTCGCAGTGGCATCCGATACACGGGCATCGTGAGGGCGCCCAGCTCGCAGCTCCCAACACGTATATAGATAGGAGCGCGCAACAGCCAGCTTGAAAACAGGCGAGATATATCCACAGTCCGCGCGCGTCTTCCACAGTCGCGCCGGCATCATGTCACCATCAGCTGTACTCGTCTTACTGGCCCTCCTAGCCACTTCAGCCGTTCTTGGTGGCTCGGCGCGGGTGCATGAGCAGGGTAAGTGTTGCACGCTGTGCCGAGCTAAACCGTCCTATTCCCCTTATCGGGGATGCCAAGCCTACAGGTATCAAGTATGCATAGAAAGTAGGAGTGGGCAGCTTGGAGAACGAGTCTCCGGGCTTGCCATTCCGCGCTAGGCAAGAAGACATATGGTTGATGATGGCCAAAGCTTGAAAGTGCTTATATATGTCCTAGGAGTCGATTTATTTTGAGGTCTTCGCTCATTGGGATAATTAAATTGTTCAAATAGGGGACAATACGGATGCATATCAGTAGGGGTGAAGCAATGCGAAATAGTACTTTTATTATGCCTATTATACTTCGTTGTATAGCGACCTACTATGTAACACCTCTAGCCATGCAGGACCTGTGTTAGCTAAAAAACATGGACTTGCTTGTGTCATTTCTTGAGTTCCCCATTTTTTTTCTTCTAGAATGGCAGGTAATCCTCATATTCGTTTAGTTCGCATGTTATGTTGCTGCAGTTCTGACGGCACGACCTGCGACCATAAACGGGACCTGTTTCCCGTACCAAAATGTCTTGCCCCAGGAAGTTATCAGCCTAGAGCGAGAGCAGCACCGCGCTTCCGTGTTTTGTTTTCCACTGCGCGACAGCAGAACGTTCTAATCAGTTGAACTCTGCCCGGAGGCATAGGTTAGGTTTGATTTCCAATTAGAGTGGTGATAAGTTCGCTTCCTAATCTCGTTGCTATACGCTTCGCTCCTTCTCTGTTGCAGCCCCACCGTACCTGTTGTACAGTGACAATGTAATCATCGCCTTGCCCAATCAGGAAAGGAGGGCAGTGGGGAGGAGAAGGATGAACTTTATTTTAACAAAAGGTCCTCGAGGGTGGGCTCCCACTTGACCAACAGTTCACGAGCCTGGGCTTCACCGAGAGCTCTGTCCGCTGGCCAGGTTTGGTCAGCTGGTTGAGAAACTCGCAGAGCAGTGGAAGGCGGGGGGATCCCCTTTCTAAATGATAAATTCTTACGAGAAAACTGCATCGGCCCTCATTTCTTCCGACGAAAAAAAAATCGAGATGCTTGAGCCAGTAGGCATCGGTAAAAGAAGCAGTTCTTAAACAGAAAGTTGTCAAGGGGCCAGCACCGAAGCGGGGAAAGCGGAAAGAGAACTGGCTTGATGTCACCCCCGTAAAGCCACGAAGTGCAATATCAGCGCAAGCACTTTATCACCAAACCAAACAAAAACCCTGAAGCGCAAGCTCAATATTCTCTTCAAGGGCATCAGATGCGCTAACGGGAAAAAGGGCGTCAGGGATCTGGGTTGAGCTGTTGCAACTACATTGTATTGACTTGCACACACCTCGTGGCTCACAAGTTTCAAAGGACGGTGAACTCCTTGCGCTGCATCGGCAAAGGGATGTCAGTCGTCGATGTGGCATAAATAAAGAAGTGCCTGGAAGAGAAGGTCTTTGCTGAGAACTGGTCATATCTCGTGCAAGACAAAGAGACCGGGAAGTCTCAATTTCAGCCTCGAAGAGACCGTAATGAAGGCGAGCGGCGTGCTTTGCAGGAGGCGCATCCATGTCAATGCATATGTCCAGCCTTCGCCTCCAAACATGAAAGAAATAGCAATATGTGCTAGTCCCAAACACATATGGCCAACGCGATACACCGCTGCGGGTTCAACAGTGTGTCCTGCAAGGACGACGTTGAGGTGTGGACAAAAATTAGCAGATGGCGCACAAGTTCTTCCTCGTCTTTTCTGACGCTGTTGAGAGTTGGGACTCGGGTAGCGTGATCGGGCCGGAAAAGGGGCGAGGAAGCTGGAGATGTAGTTAAGATGAGGAGACGTGGAAACGTTATACAAACTATTTATATGATGATTATAACAAGTCAAAATGAGAGGAAAGAGATCTCGAGAGCAACCGCTGAGCGCACACATCGCTGCTCCTTTTACAACCGGCCTCATCCCTAGGTCCCTAGATGGGGACAACAGTTTCTTCGCCAGAGTCCAATGAGCTGGACACACGTGATGTCCAGAGGGGGGGGGGGGGGGGGGGCTCACAGGAGGCTGCGACACCGGTGCACTCTCGCAGCAGTTCCAGTGACGATGGGGCCACCGTGATGCTTCTCGCTGCGACGGAAATTAATTACCATGGCAGCCCCGCTGGAATCAGGCGATGACCCGGGTCAGTTGGGAGTGCACCCTTTCCAGGAAGGACACCTGCCCTCGGGAAGGACATCATGTTCTGCAAACGACGCGTGGGATATACGGCCGAGAGCCCCCCGGCCCCACCAAGGACGCTTGGACAGTCCGCCGCGCGCGATCCATTAGTTACAGGACGCTACGTGCGCGCGGCTTTGTATATGCAGTGTTTCTATGTTGTAAATATGTGCAGTGGTCGCTCGCGCGCGGTTATAATTCGAACAGTGCCTGGACACTCGCGCGCGAGCGCCGCAAACTTGCTCATTATTTTCTATATTTGTGTACACATTGTAAATAGTGTACAAACCCGTCCCCAGTCCTTTCTCGCTATCGCTCCCCTCTGTACTTCTTGCTATATCCTCTCCCTGTCCCTTTATTTCCTCCGGCCGCAGCTCGGCTGATTAAGGTATTAGTTAGTGATTGACGCGGCTGGCAACATAATTTCCTTCCTTTTTGTATTTTTATAAGTAAAGCACTACTACTACTACGCGTGGGAAAGAATAGCTTCCTCCGCCTGCCGCCGCCGGTGCCAGTAGAGGGAAGATGAAGACCTTGTATTCCCCCGGTGTCGTCTGGCTGTCGCAGTCTCACGCGATTGTCGAGCCCCAATGTAGTGGCATGAACCCCTGCTTCTCGTAACAAAAGGGGAGACACCGCCGCAGCCGCTGTCCTCTGTCTGGAGATGGCGTCGCGCCGTCGCGTTGGTTGACGGCATAATAATAATTGGTTTTTTTGGGGAAAGGAAATGGCGCAGTATCTGTCTCATATATCGTTGGACACCTGAACCGCGCCGTAAGGGAAGGGATAAAGGAGGGAGAGAAAGAAGAAAGGATAATAGGTTCCGTAGTGGAGGGCTCCGGAATGAATAATTTCGACCACCTGGGGATCTTTAACGTGCACTGACATCGCACAGCACACGGGCGCCTTGGCGTTTTTCCTCCATAAAAACGCAGCCGCCGCGGTCGGGTTCGAACCCGGGAACTCCGGATCAGTAGTCGAGCGCCCTAACCACTGAGCCACCGCGGCGGGTTGGTTGACGGCATTGTTGTAAGCTCTTGGGTCTCCTGCGTTCCAGCCGGCGTTACTCGAAGGACTATCACAAAAAGCAGTATTTCCATTTCTTCCTCTTGGTTTCGACTACGATATCACTAACCCGCGTTTGTTCTCTGACCCACTCTGCCCTCTTCTTGTCTCTTAACGTCACACATATCATTTTCCTTTCCATAGCTCGCTGCGTGGTCCTCAAGTTAAGCTGAACCCTTTTTGTTATCCTCCACGTTTCAGCCCCATAGGGGAGTACCGGTAAGGTACAGCCATGGAGGAAGGAAAGAGCTAAGGAGAGGCGGTTACGTCACATTTTCTGACGCCGGCTCCCCCCTAGTTGGCCGCCGTCTCAGCACGCTTGCGCAGCAGACAATGTAGCAGACGACGCCCCTGCGCCCAGCGTTACTATTGGCTCCGCCGGCGGCCAAAGACTCCCAGCAGTCCTTGCGAAAGCGCGTGACTTCCGGCACACTTTCTGGCGTGCAGCTCGGATAGCGAAGGCATCTCCTGAGTTTTCCTTCCTCCATGCGTACAGCTGTTATACAGGGTGCTCACCTAAGACTTTACACAATTTATAAAATTAGGCTTTTAGTGATTTTTTCTGCACTGCACTGTCAGCGGTGCAATACATCACAATACAACGAAGACGTTCTAACTAGCAGGCTGGTTAACTAATAGTGAATAGTTAACTTTTCAACTATCACCGTTAGGTTCCTCAGTTATTGAGAGGTGTATAGCCCACCGTAATATCCATAGCAGTTTTTAGATTTTAGAAAACGTGGTTACCCTGGGCGCTGTGGCCCAACAAATTTTGGCTACTTCGACGAGTTACGTGCACTGGAGAGGTTGCTTTGCCTGCAGGCATATACTTTGGCGCATCTGGTTGACAAACCATCCTCTGAGAGCTGACAACTAGATCTAGAGAAAAGTAGCGTCGTCAGTGCTTCCGTGAACGAAGCACTAAGCAGTGTTGTTCGAGAGGTGCAAGCTGCAAGCGTCAGCCAGTGCAAAAACGCGTCTTTATGCAAGCAAGAAGTCTCACTGCACCTTAAGTTATGTCTTTCCACAAGAGCTGAAATACCGAGCGCAGGTGCTTGGAAACACTGGCAGTGGGAACATCAGTAATATTTTCTGTAAAATATTAAAAATTAAAAATGTTTCGTTCTCGTGCCCCTTGAAAGTTTAGTTTTTCGTAGCATCGCAACGATTTCGGTGAAACATTTTTCTTGTACATTAGGGGCGTGGTACGCTGAATCCAAAAGCGAAGAGATTAAAAGATACCGTCATCCAAGACGTTTTTCTTGCTATGAGGTCCGAAAGGCTTGGCTGCACAGGGGCGCAAGAAGTGACAGCAGCGGCGCGTACTGGGAACTGAGCAGAAATGGTCCAGCACGCTTCCTCAAAGGGCGACAATAGTCTTGCATCCTTTTCTTTATTTCTTTATCATAGAAGCATCACCATTAAATGATAGGGGTGACGGCAAATACTATCAACGATATCTCGATGCAGGCAGCTCCGCTTTGGCATGCCGCAAGGAGCCACAAGGAATTTAGCGCATCACTTTGGCGTCAATAGCCGAATGAATGAACGAAAGAACTGTACTGCCCATAGCTCTCGGGATCTTCGCACGTTCAGCAATCCAGGGATTTGGTGTGAAAGGAAGCCTGACGTTCTGCGTGCATGCCCAGAGTGCGTGACAAATGTCAGAGTAGTCCTCGCACAGCGGTTACTATAGAGGTCCCTGGTAATTGTTGAAATATCAGCGTGCAATGTGTGGTGTGGTAACGTGTTTGGAACTCTCTGGGTATGTTGAACTGCATGCCTGCGCGTGTTTCGTGTATTGTTGGGTGCTTCTACTTGCTCTTGCTATATCTATTACCCCAGCACAAACCTGAGAATTGCGCACAGGTAGAGAGAGAGCAGAGGCATGGAAAAAAAAAGGCATGAAGAAAATTTGTGGCGTGGTATTCAGTTACAAGCATTCTTTCGTTTGCGGGAGGTGCGGGGTTCGATCCCCAGTGTCGCCGGTTACCCACCGGTTAGGCCACATTCTCACAGCAGGTTTTTCGCTTGCTCCTACGCCTCCGACGGAGCGAGATATTTTTGTGCCGGTTTTCCCCCCGAATCGGGCGGCCGGTGCCGCTGGGCCCTGCTCTACGTTTCCGTCGAGCGGCGGCGACGGAGCCCCGCCCCACAAAAACGCGCCAGTCACAGCGCGAGCTCGCCTCACGTGACCCACGGCTTGCTTGCTGCGAGCGAAAGATGGCGCTGGCGAGCGTCGGGGCTTCGACGGCGGCGGCGGCGATGCGCCGGTGCGTGGGTGCGCGGACTTAAAGTTTTTTTTTTTTCTCCGTCGTGAGATGCACACAAGTCTTGCGCCCCGAAAAGCGCCCGCTGTCAAGGGACAGAGAGCGGACGACGGTTTTATTTCATTTGACAATATATAAGGTGTTCCAGCTGAGTTTTGTGTTTGCACTGGGCGCGGGATATTAGATAAGCGAATTTTCACCTGGTGCGCTCAAGTAGCACCACAGTAATGCCGTGTATTTTGAATTCCGCGCGTTTTCTTTTAGACTTTTTAAAGCCGCTCAGGTAGTGCCTTGTTAAAAACACTTTAGCCGGCTGGCTGTTTTTCAAGGTGACCTACAACATTTTAAATGAACTTTTTCCCGAAGCCAATATTTAAATAGCTAGCTAGTTAAGCTAATTAACCAGCTATGCGGTACGAAAAAAAATACTGCAGAATATGCCACACGACCCTCAGCAGCACTGAGTTTGTTTTAAGCACCCATGACAGACCGCCCTTTTTAAAAACGTGGTTACACCTGGACACCTGGTATATGTATACATAATAGAATATATAGGTGTAAGGAAGAGAATAATCAAAAAGTATATCAAAGGCAAAACATTAGAAGGCGCCACCTACCGGCCAAGCAGACCACTTTGTCTTTTTCCGCGATGAAAGCTGCGATGAAAGCGAGTTCAACCGTTGCTAGCTTTTAAGGGTGCATTGTTTGAAGTAGCCGATACTAGTGAAATATTATTTGAATTATCCTGCTAGCTTAATTCTTGACTGGTTGTATGAAGATCAATTTCGCGAATTCCGGGGAACCATTCCTATGTTGGTAACAAAGTTCATTATCTCCCTAGACATCTTCGATTTCGCTGACTGGCCAGAATAATTTGAGTGCAGGCGCATTTCTGCACCGCTTTAATAACTTGCTCTATTCGTATTCATTAGTTTTATCGCCGTACGCGCGGTGTTTTGTTGCAAACTGTGGAGTTGCGCATACTTTTTGCCAAAGCTCGCAGGTCCGCGTCGTTTCTATGCTAAGGGGCAAACAAATCAACGCGCCAAGCAGGTCACGACTTTCACCACAGTGTTCTTCGGAGCCCGCCGCCAACCGCGCATCTCCGCTTTTTTTTTTTCACGCACGAGAGGAAAAAAAAGCACTGACGTAGAGTCACATGGCGGCAGAGAGCACCCACCCCAACTGGTTTGCTGGTGTCCGGCGCCTCTTTCGATTAGAACACCACGCCGCTCCGTTGCCGCCGCGGTTTTCGCCTCCGTCGCCGCCGCGCCGTAGAGGAGACCGGCTGTGAGAATGTGGCCTTATACAGTGGGTGCATGCAAGCTCTCCCTTGCCCGGTGCTCGGCTTCTCTGTGACGAAATTCTCGGGAATGGGTCAATGACCCCACCTTGTGTAGACGTAAAATACCTTGTGTCATGGCGCTCTTTGGCCAAACCTGTCCTTGCGTCATTAAAACTCGCAATAATCATCATCGCTGTTCAATATCAGCGTTCGAAAAATGCAAGGATAATCGAGTCAAACAGGCCCGGGAGCTCCGAAAGCGGAGTAGTGCGCCTTCGACTATTTGCTCCGTTCCTTCCAGACAGATCACCTCACAGGGCAGCATCGCTGATTCTGCACACAAGCCGATGACCGCAGGACTCGTTTTTAGTAGCAAATCTAAACGTCTTATACGAGAGGAAAAAGCTAACGCCACACGAATCTGCTGGCGCAAAAAAAAAAGAAAATTCACTCTTTGTCGCGTTCTTTTTTCCCCACTGAACGTGTTCTTAGTTTGGGGAGCCGACCCGTTGAGCGGCCTCTCGTCGCAGCTAGAGGAGGCCGAGGAAGTACGAGGCGAAGTTGAAAAAGAGGCGAACAAAACCGTGGTCTGGCCCAGCGACGGCCGCCGATGCGAGTGCATCGGCAACGAGTGCGGCTGCTGTCTCAACATATCTGCGCCGCGCTTCGGAATCAAGCAGAAAGGTGAGTGACAAAATGTACTGCGCTGTTGAGAGTCGAGCTGAGTTGAAATGCCTTTATTGAATCTAGGAAGGCTCATGGACACGGGCGAAGGTAACGGCGAGCATTCAGAATCTTTGATGTTTTCAGCTTCAGCTGGGAGTCGTGATCAAAAAAGCGGAATTGTAGATGCCACTCGTGATGGGTACACATGGAGGTATCTTTGCGGTATCCTTTAAGGGTCGTCAGTCACCTCACACAGCACTGAACAGGTCACTACAGGAACCATATTTGGCAAATATTAATTGGATATTAGTGTTAGCTGCTAGCCAGAAACCGTAGTTTTGAGTCCAGTGGCAAAGCCAGAGCAGTTGCGATGTAGGGGAAAGGTGGGCAGTTGCGAAGTACGGGAAAGGCGTTACCGGCAGGACATTGGGAGTCCCTTTAGGACCCTCATTCTTTCGATTACAACTGCTGAAGAAACCTTGTGGCGCTGGCGACACGTGGGTCCGCTGGGATATCATTCCCTCCTTTCCGTAGAGGTCAGTAGTTTGGTTTTTCAGGCTATGAGGGGCGCCGTAGTGGAGGGCTCCGGATAATTTCGACCACCTGTGGTTTTTTAACGTGCACTGACATTGCACAGCACAATAGCTTCTAGCATTTCGCCTACATCGAAATGGAACCGCCGCGGCCGGGATCGAGCCTGCGTATTTCGGGTCAACAGCCGAGCACCATAACCACTGAGCCAGCGCGGCGGCAGATTAGTATATAAGACGTAGAAATATATATGGAGGGTGGTTGCTCCAGAAGAATGCACGAATACAAATATCCCCTTTTTAACGCGCCTTTCAGCGTTACTATATGCTTTTTTTTTGTTTCTGAATCACCCGCACATGAACTTAACTGGTTTCTCCATCGAATACATTTGGGAGTAGTGCAACTTTTAAGGGTGTTGTCATAAGTACAGCCTTTGTCAAGATTATACAGCCCAAGGGATTCGTTTCGGAGCCCTGCAGCGTGGCTCGTTTGGTATCCTTCGCGAACATAATCTCTCCGAGGCGGGAGGAACTTGTCCTGAACCCTCCATATCTTATACGGGACTGTCAAATATGCTAGACAGCCGCGCCACGAGGCTTAGAAGCCAACCCCTTGGGCTGCAAGTATTTGACAAAGGCTGCATCTTTTGCGAAAGCGAAATGAAGGCAAACAGACATGAGGGCGCTACACCAAGAGCCCATTTGAGAAAGCCAACGTGCACGTGTCAAGAATCATACCCAACAGCTCTGGACAAAAGCATTTTTGAACGGGAAAGAGTTTGTGAACGCAATTTTTTCAGGCATTGTAAAATTTAACTTCAATAATCAATATATCTGCATATCTCCCGTCGACAGGCTTGCATTTTTTTTTTTGCAATTAACGTGTTTGCTATCCTCGAAAGCGTTCTACTGTCTTCTTTTTATATGGCAGTCTTCACTGCTCGATGCAAGCGATGGAAAACCCTTAAAAGAAAGACTTCGCTACATATCGGAAGAACGGAACATCACCTTCAATATTTCCATAACAGTACTTTACTATATTCCAATATTCACAATTTTATCTAAAAATGTTGGACACGTACCAGCATTTTGGCAGACCGCTTTCTTCGAAGCGAGACTTTCAGTTCACCGCGACATTCTCCCTCGTCTTTTATCTCGTTCAGCGCCGTGTTCTTTACATTTCGTAATATATTTTCGTTTTCAATCTCTAGCCTACGTAAGCTTAGCCAGCAAGCTGAAGAGATCCAGGTGCAACGATATCGGCGTTGTGCTTTGTTAAACTAACGAACGCGGCAGTTTTCTGATTGGAAGAGTGAGCCAGAGAAAGAAAAAGGCATTTGTCGAGAACGAAAGTTTGAAGATTACCACGCCTTGCCAGCCACGGGACCTCATCCACGCCCAATTCCAATCTACACTGCGTGTTCTTATGGAGCATGTTTTTTTTTATTACCATTACTAGAAAGTGGCGCCCTTGAACACCAGTTTCATTCACGAGGGTTGAGCGAAAAGTTTCGAGTAGGAAGTTGACGTCGCAAAGGTCCCCCGAAAGCATAATTTCCTGTCACATACATTTACTTCAACGTTTCTCATAGTTTATACTGCCCTGCTAACGAGGCGCATCTTTAAGCCTTTAGAAGAGCGCCTGCTTCGAAAGTTGCCCGCGCCTTACGGGGCTAATTTGCCGGCCGCTTTCACGGCCCGTCTAAGTTGGGTTCGGAAAGTCCGTGGGAAAAAAATTATCTCTCTCAATAAAGGTAAGGTATTCTGAAATTGTGCTCCTGTAACCTCACACTTCCCGCGCTCTCGCCACTTCATAAGTCAGTCATTCAGTCTGAATCAACTCGCTAAAACCCTGCCTCGTGCACTAGGCGAACATGAAAAATACTACGACTTCTATATACCACCAAAATAGAGTATGGTATTTTTTAAATTTTAATTGTGCCCTGTCGAAGGAAGCCCATTCACGATCGATGTTGGTCGCGCCCTTCACGTTGCTTAACGGTTATGGCGCCATTTTGCAGCCTGCAGCAACCTGACCTACTACCCTGGCCAATACGCATTGAGCTTTACGATCTCCATCGACGACAGCGTCGTTCTCAACCGAACCCTGTCAGGTAAGGTGGCGACACATATGGGGTCTTGTGCGTCGCTTGGCGTGCGTTGGCTGGTACCTGCGGAACACAAGAGGAACGAGGTCTTGCAGCGCTTTTGAAGGGCGTTTTACGCTATCGGGGTACATTCTGCACTACAAATGAAGCAGTACTTCGGCGCCATCGTGGCACACCTGGAAGTATGATTAGGATAACTAACAAAATTTCAAAGTTTCTAACCACTTTAAATGTTGCAGAGTCAAGAAACAATCCCCACGACATTTTCTTGTAGGATAGGATAGGATAAACTTTACTGCTCTAGTTTCTATACACTTCAGAGTGCAGAGGTCGTCTTCATCTTGCGATGTCTTCGCTCTGAAGTCTTCAGCGAGAGGAGCCATAGGGTTTCTTACTATTAACTAGAGGGAAAGCTAGCAATGGGAGTTTGCATGGAGCGCCTTCGAGACCACCTGTACCACCATGGGCGCTCTAAGCATCATGGGGCGGAGAGCTACCGACTGCAGAACTACAACTTTTGGCCAAAAAATAATAAAAACAAACGTTGTTTAACAAATGAGCAGAAAAGCATGTAAAGTTTGCTCAAAATAAGCGATGGCTGGCTCTCCTATTGGCCAAGCATTGCATACCACAAAAGCCAATATTTCGTGCTTAACAGGCGCACTTTTAAAAAGAAATGTTTTTGAAAAAAAATGTCGCTCCAACATTTTAAAAGGTTTTTCCACAGCATTTCGGAAAAGAAAAAAAACCTTTTATTGGTGTCGTGTGCGGTTGCGTTTTCGCTACCATGGCTTTTGCACAATACTTTTACGCCGAAGTCGTCTGCGCGCGGAGCGCGCCGTGGATACGGAATGGGACATCTCAGTAACGCCACTCTGTGTTCCTGAAAAAAAAAAAAAAACCTATTGTTCCGCACCAAGTAGCTCATCGCCCCATGATGCTTCGCGCGCTCATGGAGGTTCTCGTGCAGCGCCGCCGGCTTTCCCTTCAGTTAATAGTAAGAAACTCTATGAGTGGAGCCCCTATTCCAGGGGCTCCTATTCCAGGGGCCCCTATTCAGAGAGCGTAAAGCATGTTCGGTACAATTCGGGCGAAAATCAAGATGCTCGCGGAACGCGCACTGGCTTGCAGCAACCTTCGGCAGCAACTTGCAGCAACCGCTGCCGTAGCGAGCGAAAGCAGTGCAGCAGCAGTCCTTTTAACAGTGTGCAAAAGCCGCAGCAATTTCGGATATATGCTCGCGGAAAACGTGGCGGATGAAGCTATACGTGCAGGTACGGCGGGTGAAAAGTTTACCGTTAACAAAATAGTTAACAGGAGCATTTTCGTGCCGATTTTGTCGCTACTGAGTACCGCAGTCTACGCTAAACCATGGGTGAAAGAAAAAAATAAAACACGGCCGTTGATATGTTAAGTACATCACGGCCAGCAGCATGTCAGTATACGGGCTGTAGCACCAGAGTCAACACTATCTTTAAATATTCAGTCAAAAGGACACCCGTATTCTTCGGCACAGTATTGTCACCTGCGGCGGAAATTGGGGTGGGGGGAGGAACGCGATGTATTAACTGGTAAGCTTGCTAGCTAAAATTTAATCAAATTTATTTTATTTACTATAGTTAGACATTTCACTGTAATTAGATATTTTAGCCTGCTCTTAGAAACAGCCATTTCAGTTTATAGGTGTTCGAAAATGCGATTTTCCGTGGCGCTGCAGTGCATGGTATTCTGGTTTTGCACTCGGGCATTCTATCCTCCATGCACGCGGGCCACACCGTCTACGAGCGGATGTAAGCCGGCGGAACTTGTCACCAGACTGCCATGCGCTGCAGTGCCACAGAGAATCGCATTTTCGAACAGCTGAAAACTGAAATGGGTTTTCCTCCATAAAAACGCAGCCGCTGCTGTCGGGTTCGAACCCGACCGCGGCGGCTGCGTTTTTATGGAGGAAAAACGCTAAGGCGCCCGTGTGCTGTGCGATGTCAGTACACGTTAAAGATCCCCAGGTGGTCGAAATTATTCCGGAGCCCTCCACTACGGCACCTCCTTCTTCCTTTCCTCTTTCACTCCCCCTTTTCCCGTCCCTTACGGCGCGGTTCAGGTGTCCAACGATATATGAGACAGATACTGCGCCATTTCCTTTCCCCAAAAAACCAATTATTATTATTATCACTAAGAACCCGCCGCGGTGGCTCAGTGGTTAGGGCGCTCGGCTACTGATCCGGGTTCGAACCCGACCGCGGCGGGCAGCGTTTCGATGGAGGCGAAACACAAAGGCTCCCGTGTGATGTGCGATGTCAGCGCACGTTAAATAATAGCAATAATAATTGGTTTCGGTGAAAAGGAAATAGCGCAGTATCTGTCTCATATATCGTTGGACACCTGAACCGCGCCGTAAGGGAAGGGATAAAGGAGGAAATGAAAGGAGAAAGGAAGAGGTGCCGTAGTGGAGGGCTCCAGAATAATTTCGACCACCTGGGGATCTTTAACGTGCACTGACATAGCAGAGCACACGGGCGCCTTAGCGTTTTGACTCCATGTTAAATATCCCCAGGTGGTCGAAATTATTCCGGAGCCCTCCACTACGGCACCTCTTCCTTTCTTCGTTCACTCCCTCCTTTATCCCTTTCCTTACAGCTCGGTTCAGGTGTCGGCCGATATGAGACAGATACTGCGCCATTTTCTTTCCTCAAAAACCAATTTTCTATCACTATAATGAGGCGCCTGACTGCAGTAAAAATTTAGCTATTAGATTCTAGTTAAGTTACCATACGCTTGCTGGTTAACACGGCTGTTTCCTAGCCACCAGTGACAATACTGTACCGAAGAACGCGTCCTTTTAACTCGAAAACCTAGTTTTGACTATGACAGACTCCGGTGAAGCCTTGTAGTCACATGTGAAACTGGGCGTGTTGCGAGTCCGTCCTGTGTGTCCGTCTCAGAAGTTTGAAGCCCGAACAGGGGCACTGAAAATCATCTCTTGGTCGGTAGCGTAAGTTTTTTTACGACCCGCTGACTCCTGCTCGTGTAGCGCCTGAAGAACGCGTACGTCTCGCAGGGCGCAACCCGCCGCCTGTCTGCTGGCCCGAGCAGCTGGCCCAGCTGTGCGTGCGCTTCTACAACATGACCTACCACCGGACAGAGGTAGACGGCTGCGTGCGCCTCGAAGGCGTCATCGCCCGCGAGGTCATCGTCAGCTACGACGTCGGCTGCTACGTGCTCGACGACGACGCTGTTAAGACGCGCATCTCGGGTCTGAGGAAACTGCTCGTCGACGCCATCCGCCGCGCGCCACGCCCGGGGTTCTGGCCCGAGAGCGTCAACGACCTCGACGACGCCACAGATCGCGCACCAACAAATAGATGATGCTGCAGCTGCTTCTCGACTCGACCCCTGTTTGGCAGTTTTTATGCCGTGCATACTACGGACGGCAAATCCTGTGCAGCTTGCTTCCGATCAAAGGCATACTACATGCGAAAAATAGGCGTCCGTTTGACGTACGCAGTGTCCGCATTTCAAAAAGCCAGCGTTCCTGCCTCACGCAGGTTCCCCTCATAACATCCGTCGCGACTTCTGTCTGCAGGCACAGCTTTGGCGGTTTTTACAGCGACAGCTGTTATGCGTCCGTTCCTGTGTTTCGCGTTAATGTAGTAGTAGTCGGCGTAACCGGTGGAAAGTTGCCACGGCAACCACCCTCCTTGTGGTTCCCGTGCAAGCCAGAGGGCCTGGAGAGATCGGAGAAACGCGTAACCGGAGGGTGGTTGTCAAGGGGACCGCCGTACGGATAGTTACTGTTGGAGGAGGAGGGTAGGCGAGAGCACAAGAACGCGGAGTGGGGTTGGAAACATGCGCCGCCTGATATGGAAAGGTCGCGGGAGTATATGCCTACTGCCGCACCCATTACAGTCGTTTGCGCGCAGATGGTCGCGGTGCACGTTCCGATCATGACGCCCATCTGTAAACGCGTTTAGTAGGTCATTACGTAACAGCGCGAACCCCCACTCGCCTGCGCCAGCCGTACCTTCCTCCACTATCCACCTTACGCTTCTGCCTCTCTCTCCTCCACCGGTACCCCCTCCTCCAACCTTTTCTTATCGCCTTACTTTCATCCTTCGCCGTGCTCTTCGCTTTGCTATACAGGGAGTTTCACCTAAGACTTCACCAATTTTTTAAAAATAGGCCGTTAGAGTTAGAAGACCGCATTTTTTTTTGGCGTTGCACTGTCAGCGGTGTAGTACATCGCAATACAACTAAGACGTGATAGCTAGCAAGATGGTAAACTAATAAAATAGCGAACTTTTTAACTATTACTGTTAGGCTTCTTAATTATTGAGGCGTGTAGCCCACCCTAAGAAATATCCGTAGCAGTTTTTAGAATTTCCAAAATGCGGTTACCATCGGCGCTGTGGCCCAACAAATTCTGGCTACATCGCGCCAAACTACATCCACTTTCAAGATGCCTGCCGGCAAAGCAATCTCTTCAGTGCACGTAACCAGTCGAAATAGCAGAAATTTGTTGGGCCAGAGCGCCGACAGTAACCGCATTTTCAAAATTCCAAAAACTGATGTGGATATTGCGGTGGCCTCGCAATAATTAAGAAGCCTAACAGTAATTGTTAAAAATGTCACTATTATTAGTTAACCAGCCTGCTAGTTAGCACGTCGTCTTAATTGTATCGTGATGCACTGCATCACTGACAATGCAATGCCTAAAAAAGCGCTCTAACTCAAAAAGCCGAATTTAATAAATTGTGTCTTATGCAAAACACCCTGTAGTACTGCCAGTTACGCCGGCAACGACGACGCGCAAGCCAGGAACGGACGCCGAAGTGCTGCCCTAGAAATAAACCCAAGTGCACGTACTTGACTGCACTGCAATGAAGGACTTCGCGGAACCGGTTCGCATGTTAAAAAATACGATGCATGGCGGAGTTACTCCCAACTGAATTGAATCTATTATAGCCTCTTCGCAAAGCAACGATCACTAATGCATGAGCAGGTATTCTTACGGTTCCAGTGTTTTTCGAGCAGCGGACATCAGACAGCAGGTTAGGGAGGCAGCAATATACACGTACAATGTGTGAAGCACTTCCCAGATACAGGGCAATTTTTAAGACTGCATGCACATCTTGTACGAAAAAGTAACATATGCAAACACAAACTTTCATGGATAAGCTGAAATGCAGCTGCTTTCAAACTGGCAGCTTTAACACACACTTCTAAGAAAATTTCCGATTATTGCAAGGAAAGGAAAGGCGCAGAAACTCATACTCTGTGGACACCACTTCTGCTAATGATGCACCGTAGAGGAGGGCTCCAGAGTAATTTCGACTACCTATAGTTCAACATGCAGCAACGTCGCCCAGCACATAGGAGTCTCTTGCATTTCGGCGAGTTTGACGACCCATCACATCACGCCAATCCATTTATGATGATGATGGATTTTTATGGCGCAAGGGCATCTATGGCCAAAGAGCGCCATGACACAAGGTATTTTTAAAATTCTCAAGGTGGGGTCGAAGACCCATTTCCCAAGCATTTCACCCTAAATAAGCCGAGCACCAGACCAGGGGAAATCTTGTACCCATTGTATCACCGGTGGGTACCCGGCGGCACTGGGGATCGAACCCCGCACCTCCCGCATGCGAGGCGGATGCTCAACCACTTGGCCACCGCTGCGGTACCCGCCAATCCATTTAGCGAAATTGAAACGAACAGTAGATCTAGAATCAACCACTGCCATCAATTTGTGGACACAATACCTTTCGCACTCCGGCCAATACTGCTCCAGTGGAAAAGGCCAGTTTTTGTGAATACCGCCAATGATCCACTTGGCGAAATCATGAAGCGAAGGTTCGACCAACAGCGACAGCACACGAATGCCCATTAGCAAAACCTGGCTGGTACCCTGTAGCATGCCTCCATGCGAAACAATACCAGGGCACCCTAGTAAACTGCGCCGCCAGCGGCAGTGAACAGGCATATTTGAACATTAGTATAGGGATATTAAGCATTAAACCTGCCCCTACTTACCCGCCGTGATCCCCTACTTACCGTTGTAGTCCCGTCCTTAGTTACTCAGTCTCTCCTTCACCAATAATACACTCATCTGTCTTGTCCCAACAGCGCGAAAAACACGTTGCTTTGATCCCCCAGTTTTTTTTTCTTTTTCAATGACCCGCTACTTGACAATACCTGTCCGCGAGGTGCGCTAGCATCTCAGAAGGCCGTATTTACTTGAATCTAGGCCGGCCTCAATTGTATGCCGACATGTCAAAGTCAGGGTCAGAAAGCAAAAATGCTGCCAGAGGCCAATGCAGAAAAAATATGTTCCTTGGCAAAAGTGAGGATACACAGACTACCCCCTCGATGACATTAGCAATATAACTCATCAGCGGAATAGTTCAAGATATAAAAAGCAAGCACAAAAAGACAACAAAGTAAAAATTTGGTTTAACGTCCCAAAGCGACTCAAGCTACGAGAGAAGCTGTAGTGGAGGGGTACGGAGAATTTCGACCACCTGTTCTTTAATGTGCACTGATATCACACAGTACACAAGTCTAGTATTTCACCTCTATCGAAATGCGACTGCCGTGGGCGGGATCGAATGCTAGTGTTTCAGATCAGCAGCTGAGCATCACAACCACTGAGTCACCGCGGCGGCCACAACAAAGTAGACGAGAGAACAGGCGAGGGCTGCAGTTTCAGTGGGTTAAATTGCAGCGGCTGAAAGATTAAACTAAATAGAGGAAAAGAACCATAGTTTCTTTTTAACACAGGAGTCCCGCCGCCCTTGTGGTGCAAGAGAACCACTTGGTCACCCATATGTCATCGTAAACTGCACTTGCGATGCCGGTGCCAATGGCTTAAATGGCTATAGTCAGAAACACCTCGTCCACTGTGAAGCTCCACCCACTTTCAGGACCGCCAGAAAATTCCTCCGCAATAACAGGCAATCAGTTGTTAAAGCTTTCCTTGTTACCTGAAGAAGGTAATCACAAAGAGGAGTCCAAAGCTCAAGAATTTTGATGCTCTGGCTTGTTTGATACAGTGGTTAAAAACAGATTTCACTTACTGTAGTGTTTGATCACCGGAGTAATACAAGACTTCACACCATGGCCCACTGTTATCAAACTGCAGATTTTTTTTAATATCCTACTAAAGGCAGTCAATTCTAACAAAGCATGACACTTCATTAGGCGGTGGACTGCTGTAAGGGCTCCGTACATTGTGGTGCAGGCATGCGAAGCGAATCCAGGTCGACCTCACAGTCTTGCATTCAGTAATTAAAGAAAAAACATACTGGGTTGTATTCAAGCAATTACGGTAGCAATCAGCCGGGGTGAGTGTATCACATGCTAAAATTGGTAGAGGAAAGGCACAGAACCTCTCTCTTTCGGCAGACAATTCAAACGTCGATTATGTCACCATTTCCAATGCTAGTGCAAAACCTTTGCATGCTTAACCTACAGCCTATACAGAACTTGAATCCTTCAATATTGTGGAATTCTCAAAGAGACGCAGCTGCTCTTCAACATAGCACCTCTTATATACATTTTGAAATAGGAAAACAGGCGAGCACAAAAACAAAACGATGCCCAACGGTCCTTTTCTCGACAGTAATAACTATCCACGAGGCTATGGCCTGGCTGGACCAACCAAAATTTGTAATACGCCGTGGCGGCCAAAAGAACACGTTAGCTGCATGGCACATGCGCACGTGTTGGCGACTGTGGCTCTTAGGACAGACGGCTTGCAGCACACGAAACCTCAGCTGTGAGACACAGGGTGAGAGCAGAATGCCACCTTTATTCTCATCTCGCACAACAATCGAGCCCCACTGAGCGACAACAGTGCACATCTGCCGAGGCTCCCTCGGGAATCTGCATGGAAGCAGAGCAGGTCAACCCACACGGAGCGGCACAATCTGCTGGGGTTGGCATCGCCAGGTCACAGCCGAAGGCTGCAATGCGCCCCTGGCGAACACCAATGCACACTCGGTAATCACACACTGCTTGAGAGACAGCCCCGTGCGCCATTGAGGAAAACGAAGTGGGGTATCTGGCGCCCAAGTTCAAGAACCTTAAAAAAAAAAAAAAAGAGGCCTCTATGAACGCGTTCTCTGGCAACCTTTGATGATCGCCTCTGTGCAACATCACTTTGATAAGAGCAGCAGGTAGCAAACTAGTGCAGCGCCGCGTTAAGGAGGGCTTCGCTCAGGGTCCGCACACACCGGGCCCACCCAGCGTCGACGGGCTGATCCCAGTGCTGCGACCAAGTTTGTTCTTTCGTCCTCAGCTCTGAGTCGCGGGATGAAACACATACGCAGGGCACGGTGGCCTGAACACATCAGTGCCACTGCCTCAGGCCGGGAAACTTCAGCAAAGTTAGCCCCCCTTCAAGTGCTGCGACTTCGGGAGGACCACACAAAGGTAGGTCACGCAGGACACGACGGCACAAGTGTGGGTTTATCCTAGCAACAGATGCTCCTGCATAACATGAAGACAGCCGAAACATCGGCACGCCGGCATCGAATGGTCTGCCTCACTGGCGTGCGCATTCTACGACATGGTCCCAGTGACACTCAAAAAGAACTGACACTGGCTGACACCAAGTGCACGGCGTGCGAGAACTCTAGAGCTGACACATGGAGACGATAAAACCCCCGAGACTTAAATCACAAGTTTGCAGTACTAGTACCACGTGGCCTACGCAGCCTTGCGCACTTGCCCCAACCTTTATCCGTTGGACGTAACACGTCTGTATGCACAGGCGATAAGACTTGCGGGCATTCGAAGACCCGGAACACGGAATGAAGTGACGACAACGGTGCTTCGGATGTCTGCCGAATGCTTGGCTATAACGCCAGCGACAAAATATTCACCGAGCTTCCGGCAAACCACACCATTGCAACGCACATCACGAGACAAATGGCAAGGGCCCAGTTCACAAATCTTCGTATTTGTTAACTATCGGAGTAAATAAAATGCATGACGAAGAAATGCGCACAATAGCCGATGCCAAGACGTCACACTTTGAAGCGTAATTTCTTCCATTCAACAACTAATCTGTGCGTCAACGCCCGTGGGCCTATTCGTGCTACGCGTGAAGAGGGCTGCCGCATTGGTTGTCAAGTGTGCAGAGCACACTGTTCACCGACAGGACTTATTGCTTAGCTACTGTAACGAGGCAGCATGCCCTCTCCAGGCTCTAGCACGGCGTCGAGTAACCAGGGGCGTGACAAACAAAATGAGCAGTAGAAACAACCCGTAAGTTTGACAAGAGGAAACACAACCAGACACTTTGATGCAACGAAAAAATACGACGAAACAGCCACAGGTGCAGGTGCTCTAACATATTGGATGAACGCACCTGTAATGTGTCTCAACCCTGCTCTATTGCCTTGACACCCCCCCCCCCCCTTTCATTACAATTTACTTAAAATGTGACTCACAAACCAAATCGGCGCTTGCCCAACAGGCTTGCTGCAAGGAGAGACCCTGTAACAATTTGAAGTGCATATTCATGACTGCAGCTACATGCCAATTCAACAGTGATCCACGGCGGGGAAAAAGGTGGGATGGGGCACACTCTTCAGAGCTCTAGCATATGGCTGTGAACGTTTTCACAGAATACAGGGTGGCTACTTCTTGGTAGTGGAGCAAATGTTAAGGAATACAGCAAACATGGGGTTGAGAGCTATCCTATGTGATTTTTGAACTAGCAATAACTGCTGCAGGGACCCTTTTCTTTAACGCTGACCACCTTTCATGAGCCATTTTTCTCCACAAAGCCTTACCAGGGTTTAGAGCAGAAGCTCCGGCTTGATCCAATTCTCAAGCATGCTTAATTCATCACAAAAAACTACAAAAAGATCAGTAGCATCACAGCCCCTGCACATGTACAATGGCACAAAAGAAAACTAAAGGCTGTTCAGTGCAACGGGCACAGCCAGACCCTAAATTAAGTCTCCAGAGGTTGTGTATGCGCACTAAAGCAGCAACCTGATGACTGCAGCTCATCACTCAGTGCAGCACGTGTGTAAACATAGAAAACTGACTAGCCGCATTTTCACAATGAAAAAAGAAAAGCACCCACACACACACACACATGCATGCACGCACGCACACACACGCATACACAGGTTGCCTCTCTACTCGTCAAGACTGTCCCTCTGCATGCTACAGCATGAGACGACATCCGCACATTTCACCCATATTTACATCAAAATAGTATGTGGGTCTTCTACTATATATACTGTTGTGAAACATTATGTACATCACATCTGCACATGCTGCTTCCCAGTAAAGCACAGAAGCAGCCGGCTTGAGACGGACTTAAGTAGGACAACGCATCAAGAGCAGGAAAAGATCCTAGCCTAGTCGCACAAGACAAGGATACACAAGCAGCTGTTTTTATACACAAATGTAGCAGTACTGCACAGGGTTGAAGACCAGTTCAAAGTTCGAAAAAAAATTGACCCCAACTACATGCATGTCTGTAGAGAAAAATAAATCGACTGGCATGGATAGTGCCTTAAGACTAAAACCTCAATGTAATCATACAACTGCGTTCCATCTGTACGGTGGGTCCAAAGACAAGGAAATGTTGAAAGGGCTACTTTGCGGGAAAAAAAAACGTGTTGGTTTGTGGGAGTTTAATGTCCCAAAGCGACTCAGGCTATGAGGGACGCCGTAGTGAAGGGCTCTGGAAATTTCGACCACCTGGGGCTCTTTAACATGCACTGACATCGCACAGTACACAGGCCTCTAGAATTTCGCCTCCATAGAAATTCGATCGCCGCAGCCAGGATCGAACCAGCGTCGTTCGGGTTAGCAGCAGAGCGTCACAACCACTGAGCTACTGCAGTGGCAAAAAAAAAAATTCATTCATCACTAAAATGAAATTTACGTGAGCATTTGTTATACCACCTGGATGTGGTCTTAGACTCGCATCGAGCTTCAAAGTGATGAGACGAACCTGCAGTCTAGGCTTCTTTTTAAGTGGATCTATGCTAGCCACTGGCCTGATGCAAACTATTAAGGCAAAAATAAATTCATGTGCATTCCATAATTACGAGTTCACTAGTGTATGCATATGACAGCCAAATGATTAAACGGAAGAGTGACACAGGAGAAAAATAAAAAAAATAAACCAAACTAGGAGACGGCAATCTAGCTGCAAGTAAAAAAAAAACCCCATTCAGCAGATGCAACCATAGTTTTTAAAAATTACCAGCAGAAGAAGCATGTTACAATTACTCAATTACAATTGCACAGGTAGAGACAAAGCACACCCAAGTTTAATGTTAGCTAAAATTAGTGGTGCCTAGCGAATTGTAATCCAAGGCTCATGAAGACTAAATGAGCAATTTCCTAAGGAATATTTTTCACATGTCTTACTGAAGCAATCAGACCCAAAGTATGGTGGCAGAGGCCTTGGCTACTCTCCTTGGTTGAGGGCATGTGTCACCAGCTCTTGAGTACTTCGCTCTGTGAGCGGCTTCCTAGTCGAATTTGGCATGCAGAGCATATTTTGTGAAAAAGCAACATTTACAATATTTGACTGACAGCAATGCACTAGAACTCGGCTGTTATGTTCCTGTGAGCCAGTCCCGCTCTAGATTCCACATAAACCTACGCAATACAAATTGGCAGTTACATCGCAACTGTGGCTGTGTTTCCCGCATAATGCATTGCGAATGTCACCTTATGATAGTGGTTGACCCCATGCGAAAAATTTTGACTGTCTACACGTAGCATGCAATGAACGGTGACTTCACACCAACCAATGAGAGACTCAACACTCGATCGACGCTTGATCACCACTGTGCTAAGCGACTATCAGTGCACTGCGTCCATGCTGTTGCTATGGGCACTTATGAGCGGTGCGAATTTTGTTGCGGCTGTTGGTGCAGTTTCATCGCCGCTGCGAAGCAAACGACCGAAGGCGGACAAACGAAGCTACACTGCAGCAGACGGCGCGCAGGTAGCGCTGTACGAGATGGGTTAGCTTCGAGGCTTTTGTTCCTGTAATCCACTTTTTCTTTCCTTGTCCCCTCATATTAAAAGACGCAATTTCAAGATTCTAATAGACAAAGGATATGTAGGGCTAAAGTGGACGCTACGGAACAACACAGAAGTGCATATGCGCTGCAACTTTTCCTGCTCAGCGCGTTCCCTTGCTGCTGCCTCTCTTCTGCCGACAGCTGCCCAAGCAGACGACAGCCACCACAGGACATTTGGCATGCAGAATGATCATGAGTGCCAAAGCTTGAAAACTTAATTACAAAAAAAAAAGGTTTACAAAGTTTCATGACCTGTACTCCGCTACTATGTTTTATTCATGAAATGCTTTAGCTCCTATTCTTGGCAATATAAGGTGAACATTGTCCAAAACTGACACTAACGAATATCCTAAACTTTCCGCCCAAACGGTAGCCAACAAGAAAACAAACATCAGCCCCGAGCGCGATTTGAACCTGCTGTGGCGGACACGGAACAGCTTCGCTTCCCGCTGCCTCAAACCACTCAGCCATCGCCACTGCCATTTGCGCTTTGCTTCAGATATCGTTGTCACATTTCATATGTTCTTTCTGCACAGCGAATGTGTGCAAAGGGCATTGCGTAAGGAAAGCTAGAGCAACTAGATGAGTAAAGAAGCAAAAATAGGTGGCTCTTCTTTGGAGGCTCGTGCTGGTCACATGGGCCGCCATATACTAAATGCAGCAAAGGTAGCCGAGCACGCAGTCACTCGCAAGCTAAGAAGCAAAAGTAGCTGATTATGAAGGCTCCATGGCTCGAGTGCGGCTACCCCCACCTAAGCCCTCCTAGAATGCTCTATGCCTTTCTTGCAATGCATTTCATGCTTGCATCTGCTTTTGATGAAAAACGTAACAGCAGGGTTCTATTCCATTTGTGCAGTCAGTAGCAAGCCACAAGGCAGAAACATACCTGGGCAGCATCCTTCTTTCAGTGGATGAGTAATCTGCAGAAACCATATGTACAGCCCCGTCAAAAGTATATGGCCCAAGGGGTTTGCTTAAGCAATTAAGCTGTTTAGCGTAGCTCCCTAGCACATCAAGCAGTCCAAACCTTGGGAGCATTGAGTACGTAAAGCTATTCCTCTTATGAGAGATTGTAGTCGCTGAAGATGCATAACGAGGCATGCTGCAGGCCTCACAAGCGAACGCCTTGGGCCGTACACTTTTGACGGGGGGGTGTACAAGACAGTTGCAGGTGGCTTCTAGAAGATACAGCCCTCCCTAACATTTGAAACACTAACAGCATCATGACAAGAAATGGCCTGGCCTCCATGAATGGACTGGTAAGCAAACAAAGTGCCAGAAGTTTCACTTTGTACACACAACGCACTTTTCAGTGAATACCACAAAAGTTTTGTAATATGTGGCACTTTCCAATTAACGCCTGGCATTAATAAGAAGTCCCACGAAGTAAACTGTGCCTTGCACCAGGTTGCTTTCAGAAGCATTTACAAGGAATAAATGCATGGAAACAAATTCCTAATGCAGAATCTACAGCACCTTCCACATGCAGCAACAACCTGCATCTCATCCTAGTAAGCATAAAAATTAATGCATTGCAGGTAATGCAAGAAGGCCTGCTTCAGTGTATTAAAATGCAGCAGTGTTAAATATTTGTAGAAGCTACAAACAAGAGCATGAATAAAAAAAATTACAAGGGACACTCAAGCTCTACCTTAAGGGTACAATGCAACAGCGTTAATGCCCATAGTATATGCGAAATTGGTCATGCTTTAACCTACATTCATAGTTCCCTGGGAGTCCTCGTACAACTCCTGGTGCAGTGGTGCAGCGGTTAAACGACGTGCCAATGCCTTGCGATGGCAGGTGCTGCCACCAGTGGGCCTAATGTGGCCCAGAGTGCTCTTCCCGAGCAACCTCTCGTGACTAATTAATAATTGAAATGCCACCTGCCATGGTGGTCAGTTTGCTCAAAATCCGGTGGGCAGGTTGTGATGATTTCACAAGGTCACGTGATTTGGGTGGCCCACGTAGGTTGCTTCTACAGTGATTTTTCTCTCACAATGCCTCCGCCACGAGATTTTCTGCAGAATGGGAGCCTTAACGCTACCATGTTAAAACTCTGTGCAGCTTACCAAGCCAACATCAAATTACAAGAACCACATTGCCAGCTCTCATTCACGACAGCAATGTTATCTGGCAGAGTTTGTCCAGCAATTATTTACTATGAAGGACCCTAAAAAGTTATTTACCCAAAATAAAATATGGACCACCCTTGCAGTTGTCAAATGATACCATGAAATTTCATTGTGTCTGCTACCGAAAAAAAAAAAAGCCTCTTGCCTTCCAGCACTGCCGTCTCCTCTGTCGAAGCAACAAAAAACCGACCATGTGAACACAAGACCCTTCCGCAGACTCTTGATGGTGTGCAAAGCCCAAGCAGCACCAAAAGAGCTCTCATAATCACTCCTGCTGCACACTAAACTCATTTCTGGTCTTCAACCCTTTGTGCAGTTCTTAGTGGCCACCCATCTTTTCCGAGCCTCAAAGCAGGACAGGACGCAGAAAAGAAGGAAAACCAAGGTACTCAGTAATATCGCCATGGCACAGGAGCAGATGAACGCAACCATGCTGCTCTTCCAAGCCACGCAGGGCTTATGGTAATAAAGCCCCTTATCCATGGAGTAAGGTACACAAGCAAGCAAGCATTAAATACATTTCATTACTGCAAGAGCAGGTAATTAAATCCAGATTTTAATCATTATTCTCAGTTCTCTTTGTATTCATGCCTGCTAACATTTCCTCAAAGCATCACATGATGCACTGTGCCCTTTAGCCATGAAGGCTTATTAAAAGCTGGCACATATGTATTGCATTACACTGCAAGCACATGGCTATGCCCCACTGTTGGCAGGCAATATGACAATGTAGCATCACATGCTCTTGCACTGCTCAGGCATGCTGCCACCTGTATACCTTCCTCCATGGTGCAGCCCGATGACTGGGCCTCTACGACATGTGGGCTTGCCAGCCACCCTTGTTGGTTGTCTTGAACAAGGCTCCATGCTCTAGCTCTGTGTTGCCCTGCCTGCTCGCGTGCACAAACAACACAGTTACATGTGGAGGCAAAGCCGCTGGGTGTTGGAAGCTGAACCAAGCGTTTGATTTGGCATCTGCTGGCTACTTCCATGGGGGTTGCATCAGCCACACCACATTCCTCTCACTGGCCCTCCTGGGAGCTGTCCATTACGCTGGCTAGCCAGGCAGCCACATCAACCTCTTTCCTCTCATACCTCTTGATGAAAGGATGCTCCTGTAACGACACGAAAATACGGCTCATCAAGTAACCATTTCAAAAAAGCACCAATTCACAGCTCTATAATGTGTACACATTGCATATCTGAAAAGCTAGCAGATGATATAAGATTACTTAGCTCTAATGTCTCCAATTCTTTTACCATTGATTGCGCCGGTGCAACTCCCTCAGTCAGTTAGTTATATTGGTTTTAATGGCACAAAAGCAACTATGGCTATGATGCGCCAAACACAAGGTTAGGTTTTTGTTAAATGTTACACTTTTTTATAACTAGAGTTTGTTTAAAACATTGGCTTCATTAAGAAACTTAAAAATACTTGAAATATCAACTAGTGCTTGATCACCTAAAAGCAACTTGGGGTGCAATGGGATGTATTCATTGTAGAGTGTTGTAAAATATTTTTTCCTCAGTTGTTCCAGTTTTGTACATGAAATTAAAATGTGGTTTACAGTGAGTACATCGCCGCACATTTCGCAGAGAGGTTTGTCTTGTTTTGTCAGTAAGAAGTTGTGTGTAAGGTGTGTGTGCCCAATGCGTAGCCGACATAAAATAACTTCAGTGAAACGTTCTTGATGTCTACATGATTTCCATTCTCCTAAAACGGGTTTTATAGAATGCAGTTTGTTGTTTGCCTGTTCTTCCCATGCAGCCTGCCACTTAATTCTGAGTTTACGGTGCACAAATTTCAAAAAATCCCTGTGTGGTATGTTATCTTGTTTTATTTGATCAATTCGAGCTTGTGCTACGCATGCATCTGCTCTCTCATTACCGACAATTCCAACATGGCTGGGCACCGAGCGGAATATAATGTTATGTTTTTGTTTTTTTATTTTAATTATGTTATGTATGATGTTTCCTATAATGGGTTCAGCAGCGTTTCTACAGTGCAGCGCTTTGAGCATACTCAGTGAATCGGTGTAAATGACGCTATTTTTAATGTTTTTTTTTACTATTTGGTCTACGGCTACAAAGACTGCATAACTCTCGGCAGTAAAAACCGATGCATACTGTGGCAGTCGTATCATTTTTTCATTTTTTCCTTGAATTACTGCACTTCCAACATGACTTTCTGTTTTTGACCCATCAGTGTAAAATTCAGTGAAGGTGTCATATTTTTCTTGCAGTTCAAAGAATTCTTGTAGTATGAGCTGATGTGGCATTTCCTTTTTATGTAAGTGTGTCAGTGTGAAGTCGCACACTGAAGGCAGGCTGTACCATGGTGGTAAATTTTCATATTTTTGTGCAATATTCGGCAGAATATCCAGTACTCCTTAACTCTTCACATTTATCTTCAAAGCGCATTATTAGTGGCCGGATGAATTGTGGTTTATTGTTGAATAATCTTTTGGATGGGCACTTGGTAACAATGGGATGGCAGAGATGTTTAGGAAGAGAACGGGTTTTTAGGACGTATGCGCATGTCAGTGTGACTCTTCTATCCTCTAGTGCAGGCTCATTAGCTTCAATGTAAAGACTGTTTACCGGGGATGTTCTATATGCTCCAGTTGATAGTCGCAGACCAAGATTATGAACAGGGTCCAGTCGTTTCAAGTAGGATGCTCTTGCTGAACCGTATAATATGCACCCATAGTCCAGCTTGGAGCGTACCAGAGAGCGATAGATGTGTAATAGGCATGTTCTATCGGACCCCCACCGTTTTCGCGAGAGCACCTTTAATACATTGAGGGCTTGGGATGCTTTCTTTTTAAGGTTGTTAATGTGTGGTAGAAATGTGAGTTTCTTGTCAAAAGTGAGTCCTAAAAATTTATGTTCTGGTTTAATTGGTAGTGTGGCTTGATTCAAGTATAGGTTGGGAATGAATTGTAGGCCTCGTCGCAATGAGAACAGAACAGCTACTGTTTTTTGAGGAGAGAACTTGAACCCATTTATCTCTGCCCAAGCAGCCAGTTTATTTAGTGTGATTTGTATTTGTCTCTCGCAGGACGATATGCTGGAGGAAGTGCATGCTATCTGTAGGTCATCTACATAAACCGAATACATTATGGACTTGGGTATTACTTTGGCTAACGAATTCATTTTTACTACGAAGATTGTCGTGCTTAGAATGCAACCTTGGGGTACGCCATTCTCTTGGGTGAAAGTCATGGAGAGAGTTGTTCCTAGGCGGACCCTAAATGTGCGGTTAGCCTGGAAGTCGTTCAAGCAGTTCAGCATCCTGCCTCGGATACCTAGCTCTGCTAGGTCGCGGAGGATGCCGAACTTCCACATGGTATCGTATGCGTTCTCCATGTCGAAGAAGACCCCGATACACTGCTGCTTGTAGATGAACGCCTCCCGTATGGTGTTCTCTAGGCGGACAAGGTGATCGGTGGTTGAGCATGCTTTTCTGAATCCACATTGATGAACATATAATAGTTGCCGAGATTCGAGTACAAAGGTGAGTCTAATGTTTATTACACTTTCAAAAGATTTAGCAATGCAGCTGGTGAGGGCTATTGGTCTGTAATTGTCAGGACTTGTTGGTGGCTTTCCGGGTTTCAGAAAAGGTACTATTACTGCTTTCTTCCACTCCTCAGGTATTCTGCCAGTCATCCATATTTTATTGAAGAATTTTAACAGTGCCTGTACGGCAGTATCAGAGAGATGGGCAAGCATATTGTAATGCACATTGTCTGGGCCTGGTGCTGTCTTTTTACCGGAAGATAATACCCTATTTAATTCCTGGAGCGTAATGGGCTGGTTGTAGTCTTCCTGCATGCCTGTTCCGAATGGAAGTTTTTGTTTTTCAGCTATAGCTTTGTGTTTCTGGAATGTGTTTGTGTAGTGGGATGACCTTGAGACTTCAGCAAAGTGCTCGCCCAATAAATTGGCCTGTTCTTCCAACGATGTTTGTGTACCGGGTGTTGTCAAAAGTGGAAGTGTGAAGAAAGTACGGTCACCAGTGAATTTACGAACTTTGTCCCACATTTTCTTTGATGGTATTGAACTATTTATAGAGGACACATATTTCTGCCAGGAGGTTTTCTCAGCATTCCTGCGCACGTACCGCGCTCTCGCCTTGGCCCTCTTAAAAGTGAGTAAGTTCTCTGCAGTGGGGTACCGACGCAGGGTGCCCCATGCTTTATTTTGCTGTTTTTTTGCAAATGTACGTTCTTGTGTCCACCATACTTTGTGTTTCTTCTGTACGAGTCCTGTTGTTTGTGGTATAGCAAGTGTTGCAGCAGATATTATGCATGTAGTAAACCTGTCATTAATTTCATCTATGCTGAGGTCTTCAGAAAATTCTTTATCTAGAGTGGCACTTTCTGTAAAAAGTGACCAGTCGGCAAGGTGAAATTTCCAGCGCCGTGGTCTTGTGGGGATGACTGGAGTGGAAGACGAGAGTCTGATGACAGTGGGTAGGTGATCACTTCCCAGAGGATCATTTAAAACATCCCATTTAAAATCGTTAAAAAGCGATGGTGATGCGAAAGCTAAATCGAGAAAGCTCATTTTTGCCGAGCTTGGGCAACAATAAGTTGCTTTTCCTGTATTTAAAAGACAGATGTTATTTGAGAGGATAAAATCTTCGATTGTTTGCCCCCTAGAGTCGCAGCGCTCGCTTCCCCAAAAAGGGGAGTGAGCGTTAAAATCCCCAACTACCAGATATGGCTCTGGAAGTTCATCTATCAATTCTTCTAGCTCATGGACTGTTAATGTAAAATGTGGAGGAATGTATACGGAACAGATTGTTAGTGTTTTATAGCTGACGATGCTGACTGCAACCGCCTCAAGTTTTGTATTGAGCTTGATTTCTCGAGCAGGGACGCCGCTTTGGACGACAATTGCGACGCCTAATGAGAGTCGATTTGCCTGCTCGCGATCGCGTCTAAAAGTTTGATAATGTTTCAGGATATGCACATGTTGTGGACCAAGATTGGTCTCCTGAAGACATAAAACTATGGGTAACATTGACCCTAAAATATGTGTTATGTCACTATAATTCCGCATAAGACCTCTGCAATTCCATTGAATTAAAAAAGCCATGCTTGTGTTTTTAAAAGAAAATGAAAGGAGATTTACTTATGTGGTGGGCCCGTTATGAGGGGCCTGTCTTGTTTTCGCTCAAGAGAGCTGTTCCGCCGCTGTAATGGAGGCGGAGTGGGTGTTGTATCCATCACCTCAACAGAGGTGCTGGAGGACCGCGCAGCCGCGGTTGTGTTAGTTTCAGGCCTCTCCCGACGGGGGGAGGTCCTGCGGGATGCCGACCCATGGACCGGCGGTCCCTGCTTTGGCAGTGACAGGGCAGCTTTCGCTGACCCTGCCTGGGGCGTGCATGGCCCTGCCATAGGCTCGGTGGGAGCGGCCTTGGCAGGTGCCGGAGTGCTGTGCGGTGCTACGCCCCTGCGCACTACATCAGCGAAGTTTTGTTTTGCTGTGAAGGAGAATGTTTGTAAACGCAAAACGCCTTCTCGCTTCTTTAAAAGAAATGTTTTCTTTGGTCTTTATGGTGATAATTTCTTTTTCTTTCTTCCAGGACGGACACGCCCTGGAGTATGCAGCATGTTCTCCTTCACAGTTTGCACAGCACAGGGCTGCGTCACATACATCAGACTGGTGATCGTTAGAGGCACATTTTGCGCAAGTTTTACGACCGCGGCAGCTCTGTGAGCCGTGGCCGAACCTTTGGCAGTTGAAACACCTGCGAGGGTTTGGTATGTATGGTCGTACATTGATTTTCAAATATCCCACGTCGATTGTGTTGGGCAGGGTGCTGGTGTTGAATGTCAGGATCATGTGTTTTGTGTCTATTTCCTTGTTGCCCTTCCGGATTTTGATTCGGTGGACATCTATGACGTCTTGGTCGATGAGCCCTTCGAGCATTTCTTTTTCAGTTATGTGAAGAAAATCATTTTCCAATATTACGCCTCGGACAGTGTTTAGTGAGCGATGAGGAGTCACGGAGACCGGGATTTCCCCTATGGACGTTAGGTTGGAGAGCTTAGAATGTTGGACATTGTCACACAGTTCGAGCAATAAGTCGCCGCTGGCCATTTTTGACAGCTTATAGCCAATGCCTAGGGTTTCAGTCAAGCACTTTGACACAAGGAAGGGGGATATTATTCTTGCCTGTTTATCTTGTTGTTCACTGTGGATCACATGATATTTGGGGAAAGTTACTTTTCTTTTTGAAAGAAGTTGTCTGCCTCGTTCCGCCCTCTTCTGAGAGAGCGATCAGGTTTTGAAAGTTGGGGAGCCATAAAAAAACTTTGTTTTTCGGTCATGGTGCCAGCCACCCACCACGGAGTCCAACAAGGGGACGGGACAGGAACTTGATAGCAAGTCCTGCCCACGCCAGCTGTACACCTCAACTATAACCAAATATGACGCAACTCAGGGTAGTTGGTCACACAAGGTTAACCCTCGCCGCCAGGAAAAAAGGAAAAACCAAGAAGCGAGTAGGATATAGGAGAGTTGTGAGACAGAGATAGGAAAGTTAAAGATGAAGAGGAGGATAGGAAAAGGCGACTGCCGATTCCCCCCGGTCGGGTCAGGCCGGAGGTGCCGTCTGTAGGAAGCTGGGGCCAAAGTGGTGTGTTGCCTCCGCCAAGGGGCCTTAAGGGTCCAAACGCTCGGCATCGGCTCAACCACCAGGATCCCCTTTTCCCCGGACACGGCGATGCCACGCACGGGAGGCGCGGGTGCTCGGGTCCGTGGTGATGCACAGTTCACCATCATCCCCTTGCGGAGATGTCCCTGCGGATGCTCGGGAACCCGCGGTGTCGCCACTCACCGTCGCGACGCCTGCAAGCTGCAGGCGCCCCCCTGCGGGGAACTCCCTCAGTCATATCAGCCCGTACACTGCCGCCATTTTTGACCACAAATGAAATGGGCCGCCTGAGGGCAATCACACACACAAAAAAAACTCTTTGTGCCGGCATAATTAGGTGTGCAATGTCATCACTTCTGACACATCCGTGACGTAAACGGCAGCTGCCAATTATGCAAAAATGCAATGCTGTATATAATGGTGTAAGGACTGCCCCGTGTGAAGGCCACACCCCCAACTTGGCATGGATTCAAAATTTTACCCGCTTGGTATGGTCTGCTGGGAGCTAACAGAAGACAACTAACTACCTGCGACACTTGGTACGACAACGAACGCGTCGTCCCGCACACTGGATTCCACCTGGAACCATAAACATAAAACGCCTCAGCACTGCCAACTCATCTTGTGCGCTCAGCATACACACCAGTAAACGACAAAATGTTATGCTGGCCAAAATATAGGATGAGGTGCACCGAAGCTAGCTGCGCATCTCCTTGCAGTGAAATGCCGCCCAACAGGCTCGGCACTGTGGCAGCGCGCCGTTCGCCCTATGTCACCAGGCCTAGCATGCTTCGCATCGAAGCCACAGCAAAAGTGCTCTGAATCTAGTCACACTTTATCTTAAAAGGCAACCTTGTTACTAGTTTACAGTCACAAAACTCTCACATTAAAATGAACTTATAAGTGACTTCAGCAAGGCCTTCGACAGTGAAGTGTGCTTTCACGCCAAGCAAAGGCCACCTCACAATGACGGCTACGGATCACATGCGTGGAGCACAGAACGGTTGGCCAAGGCAATATTACGGTCAGTCGAGCACCGGATCTTCAGAGGATCTTAACTTAGAATCATGTGGTGTTTGCCAGCAAACTGACCTAGCAACCTGTTTGACACTGTAGCAGAAAAAAATTTTAAGGAAAGACACTGGGCCCTTTAAGAGCCACAGCACGTCAAAACTGAAAAAAAAAAAAATGCAGCCCTTACACAAGTCCCTTTATACTGGTGTAATGAACCTACTTGCATAATGAACCCGCCACCCACTTTTGTCGGCAAGAATAAAATTTTCTTTTTTTTTTTCAGCCTCTAGTTTTCTGTAGGGGTTTCCTCAGTTTTTTTTTTGGTCCCCAGCGCAGACCTTGGCAGCATTCCAAGATGCTGCCCACAGGCGATAACATCAACACTTGTTTATCTTTTGAGGAGAGCTCCTGCCAGCCTGCCAGGAAAAGGAGGAGGGGCGGTGCCACGCTCAGGACAGTGCGCCAAGACGTGTGCTGTAAACTATGACTTGAACATTTGCCTTACACACTCGTCACCATCCTGTGTGTTCTTTTTAACACTGTCATGTGTGTTTTTTTTAACCTCTGGTAAAAAACAACCCCGACCTTCAGAGCCCATGTTCAGCATGTTTGCATTATCTTGCATCTTGCTGGCCGCCTGCTACCATAAAATTGCCCGATCCCGTCAAAGTGAACCATGCTAAACACTTTAGCACCAGCCGCAGGAACAGTCTGAGAGAACGGGTATGACGGCGTGCGTTTGCTGATGATGGAAGGACGGAGGATGGAAGGACGGACAGGGGTATGCTATGAAATCTCGACACTTCCAAAAAAATCTATTGAAACCTTTTTCCTATATAATGAACCCTCCCCCCAAAACTGATGTCAACCTTTCTGGAAAAAAAAAAAAAACTGGGTTCATTACACGAGTATAAACGGTATACATGGTAAGTCAGCTGGCCGTTGCTGACCAATAGGAGTGAGGCTAATGGACCCATATGCGGCAGGTTTATGATCTGATCGTTCCTAATTCGGCCTGGGTTGTCATTCTGGGTGGAATGACACCTATTCTTCAACCACTGCACATGGCACTGAACAAGCCATTCAAAGACTACATTGATTCTACAATGAATGGCTCCAGCACGAAGACCCAATGACACAAACACTGCAGCTGAAGCACTCGTCTTTGAGCGAAGTGGCGCAATGGGCCAATGCGGTATGCGGTGCCAACCAACATGGTCTGTGTAGCTTTTTCCATGTGCAGCATCTCGGCACCGCATCCGACGACTAGCAGCAGCTCACAAGATGGCAATGACCAGTCACAAAAGATGCCGTGCGGACAAACAGTTGTTCCTTTACATGACTCATTCTTCTGAAAACTTATTGGCAAGCTAAGGCCACAGGGTGAGGCAGCGTAGACCTACATTCGGTAAATTTTTTTTTTCCCACAGAGGCTCGTGAGTTGGGGGTTGACTTATATAACCGGCAATACAGTAAAAACTCGTTGATAAATTCCCAGTTCATACAATTTCCTGGTTCGTACGCTGAAAATTGCGAACTTTAGAAATGTCCCATAGAGTTGCTCTATTATTTCTTACGGTTAATATGTTCCCGGATAGCAAGATTTTCTGGCTACAATGTTTACTGACCAACCACACAAGTGCAAATATGCAAGTCGGCCAAACATAAGGGCACGCGACATGAAGAGCTGAAATGCAACGTATAGGGTCACTCTTGCGTCCAGCCGGCCGGGAAGACGAGCTTCCGTGCAAGCTACACGCAGGCGTTATTCAAGCACGCAACACGTTTCCCCAACCCGTGGCGCAGAGTCGCAGCCACGGCAGGTCCGGACGAAAGAGGCAACGGCAGGACACGCTAGAAAACAGTTTATTATCCTAACGCAAGGTAAAGCACACAGCGGAAGAATGTTCTATCTGTAAAATAGATGTTCAGCAGCTCACAAGGTCGTTGACGTCGTCTGGCGTTGGTGTTCGGGGGCAGGCGCGCAGCGGAGGGGGTCCGTGGGGCAGTCAGGTCAGGCCTGGCAGCGTGAGTCCCTTCCCGCCGCGCGTTCCCATTTTTTATTCCCTCGGTCATTGCCTCCCTAGCAGCAAATCGTTGCCGTCAAGCTTGGGAATGCCACCCTCTACGCAGAAGGCAGCGCACTGCCGTGACGTCACGTCAGTGCTGGGGCGGAAATCAGCAGAGTCGCGGGGTGCCTTCTCTCCACATTCCTGGTGGCCAGTGCGCCCGTGTAAGTCACGGTCGCCGCTGGCGCGAAGGACGAGGAGGGGATACCAGTATATCCCACATCCTCCCCTCCTTAAGAAGCCTCCCGAACATAGAAACAGGGGCAACATTACTTGATCTTCTCCGCCATGCAGGGATCGAGGTTCAATGTTTTTCGGCTTCCGCAAATGCATCAGTTGACGGCCGCGCCACGCCCCCGCCGATCAGCTGCTTCGCTCCGTAGGCTTGGCCTCCCGCACGATGACGGTCGGCATCTTGCTCCCCGTCTCGGTATTCCGAGTGCGTGCTGCTGCGCCGTTCCAGTGAATTCGGTCGACCGCCTCCTTGGCGCCGGCTGCGATGGCTTGAAGGTCAGGTCCATGGCTGTGCCCCTGAGGTACTGGGTCAGGTGGCTTCAGGGACCAGGGCTGCGGCGCTTCTATGGTTGAAGCCGCGGTTGGGCTGCCCTGGCATATCTGGTCAGCAGACGAGGACCCAGGGTTGCGGTGGTAATGGGGTCCCACAGGCGGTGGCGCACAGTCGGCGGGTGGGCAGCTCCGATGCGATGTGGCAGGTAGCCGGGGTGGCCAGGGTGGCGACTGCAGGTCGCGGGCGGGGCGTAGCGCCGAGCCTTGGGCGCGGCGCGTTGCCGAAGCTGGATGGTGGCTGGTAGTTGGTAGTGGAACGGTGTCGTTCTGATGTGCCCTGCTTCTTTTCCATCTGCGCTGAAAAAGGTCAACACAGATGCAGCCAACTCCCGCAGCGCGTGCTGCGTGGCTGTTCGACCCTCACGATAGTCATGAGGGTTAACACAAGTCAGTCTTGCGTGACACTGATCGGCATGAGCGGCCCGTACGTTCATGCATCTATCGAGATTGGCTGCCGGCTAGCGCCCTCGCTCTAGGCTGGGCAGGCAGATTCTGTTTCTGCTTAGGGCGCAAGTTATAGCGGGACGCGTCGTTCGCCGGCTGATCGCAGCGCTCGTTATCAGACTGCAGCGCGGGTCGGGCTGTGTCCTCTACCCACTCATCTCGCTGCACGTAGCGTTTCAGGTTGCATACGTGCACCGGTCCGCCTGCCGGTTTCGACCACCGCAAGTCCTTGAGCCTGAAACGAGCGAGAAAAGTTTCTCTCGCACGCGGAACGGCCCAATCCATTTCGGCGCCGACGAGGCCGCAAACTGTTTGATAGCATTGCTGAGAACGTGCTGGCGTCAAAGCACCAGATCGCCCACTTCATAGTGAACATCCCAATGCGAGCGGTCGTACTGTGCTTTCTGCTGCACCCTAGCAGTGTCCAGGTTGCGGCGAGCCTTGCGTAAGGCCTCCGTCATCTTAGCGCACAGCTGCGTCGCGTACTCAGCTCGTGCTGACGAAGCGACTGGGATCTTCCTGCTGTCCGATAGAATCCGGTCCATCGGATTTAGCAGCTCTCTACCCAGATTGAGAGAAGACGGTGCATACCCAGTCGAGCGGTTAACGGTCGAACACAAAGCAAACGCGATCTCCAGCAGATAGGAGTCCCAATCTTTGTGCCTCTCAGAGTACGCGACAAGCCAGTGCTTAACGTTGCGATTGACTCGTTGCGTGGGGTTCGACTGAGCATGATAGGTGGTCGTTTTCTTGTGCTTAATGCTGAGTGCAGCGCACGAAGCAACGAACACCTTCGCAGTGAAGTAGGACGCATTGTCCGTTATCAGCTGCTCTGGGAAACCGAACCTGGTGAATACGTCCATCAGCTTCTCCATGATCACTCGTGCCGTCAGCTTTCTAAGGGGGAAAAGTTCAACCCACTTGCTGAAGTGATCAGTGACCACCTGCAAGAACTTGTTCCTACTCGGTGTCATAGGATACGGTCCCATGATGTCACACGCCGCGATTTGCCAGGGAGTCTGGCTGTTAATCGGGTGCACGAGGCCGGGTGGTCGTCCGCCTCGGGGCTTCACACTCTGGCACACATGGCACGAGCGGACGTAGCGTATTACGTCCCTTTTTCATGCCAAGCCAGGTAGCGAAGCGGCACAACTTAGTGCAAGTCTTGGGGCCGCTTGCATGCCCAGCGATGCATGAATCGTGAAAGTAGCGTAACAGTGCTGCTCTCAATACTCGCGGTATCACCACCTTGAACGCCTCGTTTGTGTAGTTCTCGGAGGGGATATACCTCAGCAGGACGCCGTCGGAATCCAGCAGATATGAATCCATCGCGCTCACAGCACTGCCAGCTGTTTCCGAGCGCTCTGCACCGACAGCAAAACCAGCTGTCTCCTTGTGTGCGACGGCCCTGCCGCCCGGCTCCCGGAGCCCGTCGAGCAACTTTCGACAAAACAGATCCTTCTGCTGAAAATGATCCCCACGGAACTCACGTAGTCCACGTGGTTCACGCTCTCGCCCTGGATCAACGGTTGGTCCGCGTTCCTTACATGGGCTACGGCTCGGGTCTGTACCTCTCTCTCCGGCTGCTGGGCGGTTGGTCGCGTGACCTGCCTTGCACTGGACAGGCGCTCGAGAGAGTGCGTCAGCCACAGCGTTGTTTTTCCCTTTGCGGTAGCGCACGGTGAAGTTGTAACACTGCAGCAACAGGGACCAACGGGCTAGGCGGCCGCTCGGCTCGCTGAGTCGTCTCAACCAGGTCAGCGCCATGTGATCCGTCTCGATCACAAAGACCACCCCATCGACGTAGTAGTCGAACTTACGCAGAGCAAAAACTATCGCGAGGCATTCCTTCTCTGTCACCGAGTAGTTTCTCTCTGCCGGCGTCAACGAACGGCTCGCGAAAGCTACCGGACGGAGAACGCCTTCATGCTCCTGAAGCAACACTGCTCCTTAGCCCAGGTCGCTTGCGTAAGTTTGAATCACAATCTCCCTGTTTAGGTCGGGTAGCTGCAACTCAGCCGTGTCAGCGAGCACTTTGGTGAGGTTGCGCAGTGCATCCTCTTGCTGGTGACCCCAACTCCAGCGCTCGCCTTTCTTCAAAAGCTTTGTCAGAGGTGCCTGCAGTGCTGCGCAATCCGGGATGAACTGGTGATAAAAGTTCGCCATTTCCAAAAAGCGTCCGAGACCGGCTAGAACTGTGGGCGATGGAAACTTAAGCAAAGCCTCAAGCTTATCATCGATCAGCAGAATGCGGCCTGTGTCAATCGTGAACCCCAACAGCGTTATTCGGGTCGCGGCGATCTGTACTTTCATCGGGTTCAGAGTGATTCCCGCGGACCTCAGCCTCTCTAGGACGTCCCTAAAGTGGCGCAGGTGTTCCTCTAACGTTTTCGAGTACACCGCGATGTCGTCCAGGTACGCGAGCGCATGTTGCCACTTCGCATCTCCCAGAACACCGTCCATTAGGCGCTGATAAGTAGCGGGTGCTCCTAACAAGCCAAAACACATTCTCTTGAACTGGAAAAGGCCTCTGTGACAAGTGAAAGCAGTTTTCTCCTTGTCCCGCTCATTCATTTCAACCTGAAAGTACCCGCGACTAGCATCGAGCGTTGTGAAGTACTTCGCCGCACCTAGGTTGGACACTAGGGAAGAAATGGTTGGTAGAGGGTACGCGTCTTTCCTCGCAACGTCATTCAGCTTGCGGTAGTCCACGCAAAGTCGATATGTATCGTCTTTCTTTGGAACCAAGACTACCGGGAAGCCCCAAGGGCTGTTAGATCTCTCAACAACGCCAGTGTCGATAAGTTCGTCTAAGGCGCCGTCCAGTGCTTTTCTCTTGGCCAAGCTAATTGGTCTAGGATTGCACTTCCAAGGCAGTGCGTCACCCGTGTCTATTCGGTGCCTGACTAGGGTAGTGAGGCCCGGGCGGTCAGTGAATGTCGCGTTGTACTCGTAGAGGAGCGATGACAAACGTGCTTTCTCCCTCTCCGTCACGCTGTTCACTTCCGACAACAAGGGGTGCGCTGACTTTCCCTGCGCGGCAGAGCAGCTTTCTACCGCGGCAACCTTCTCCCTGCCCTCTCCCTCAGCAGCGATGGTCCGCTCGCCTCCTGGATCTCGGGCTGGCGGGGTGGATTTGTCACGGTCTACCCCCGCTCGCGCCGCCGCGTTCGGAGTGTCTGAATGGTCTGCGACGCAGCGGGCGCTTTCACAAAAGGCTTCAAGGCGCCTGACGTGTGCTCCCTGTAGCCTCCGCTGCTGATGTCTATCACAATACCTGTCATGGCTAGGAAGTCTCGTCCAAGAATTACAGGAACGGATAAACAGGGAAGATGAACGAGGCGTTGTTGCCGCACGCGTCTTTCCCAGCAAACCACTATCCTAGCTGCACCGCTTGCTTGCGCTGTGCCGCTCGCGAGGCGAAAAGTGGTATCACACTCTCTCAGCCACATTTTGTTCTCGCGGATATGGTTTAACACCTCGTCACCGAACAAAGAAGCGCTTGCTCCTGTATCTAGCAACGCAGTGAATTTCTTTCGAGCTATCGTTAGCTCAATGAACGGCGCTGACAGGTCAACAGAACTTCCTACGCGACATGCCAAAGGCGCTAGCAAACCAGCGTTTTCTGTGTACGACACGCGGGACCGAAGGTCGATCACCGGCGGCTTTGGCCGTTTTCTGACCGTGTTTGGTCACGGGCGGGAGGGCGGCCACACTCGCGGGCGAAGTGCCCCGGCTGGTCGCACCGGTAGCAATGGTTGCCCGGGCCCCGAAGGCGCTGGTCGCCACGTTCCAGTCGGTCATCTCGAACTCGCGGTGCAGCTGGTGGGGGCCGCTCGTGCGGCCGCATGTCGGCCTCGCGATCTCGCCTCGGTTCGCTCCGCTCTGCGGCCGCGTGTGCTGTTAGCGACGCGTAGCTGAACGGGTCCAAAGCGCGGTCGGACAACTCCCAACCCCTTGGGACACGCTCGTCAGCAAACCGTGCTGACGCTTCAGCTCTGGAGGGGCTGCGCGCTGAGCTGCCATTCCACGCGCAGCGCGGCTCAAGTGACAGCGATGCGGGTGGGGGCGGCCGATACGCTCGCGCAGAGAGGATGTCTCCCTGAATGCACTTCGCTTCAGCAGCCAGCTCATCCGAATCTCTGAACCTGACTCCTCTCAGGTAGGCCGTGAAAGTCGGGTGCACTTGTCTCGTGACATGCTCCACTTTCTCCGTGTTCGTTGCGCGAGGATCAGCGAGGCGATAAAGTTCGTCCATCGCTCGGACGTACTCTAACAGAGACTCGTCGGGGTGCTGGTTCGGAGCTCCAGCTCACTCCTCAAACGCCACTCATAGTTTGCGGGAAGGAATTCGTTGCGGAAGCTTGCGCAAAACTCCTCCATTGTCCTCGCTCGGTTGCCGGCAAGTCGGTACCAGCGGGCCGCTTGCTCCGTCAAAGAAACAGGCACAACACGCGCGAGAATTTCGGCGTCTGCGATTCCTGTCACTTGCTGATAACGCAGCAGACGGTCGAGGTACTCGTTTGCTCCCGTAGTGTCGTGGTACCCCGTGTAGGTAGGCAAGTCTATCCTAACACGTGGTGACTGGGCCGGGGCTTGCAAACTGTTTTGCAAAATACCCGCTAGACTCTGCATAACCTGCATTGCGTTCTGCAAGAGCACCTCGGATGATTGCGGACTAACGCCCCCGGAGTTGGGCGCAGCCGCTGATGGCGTCGAATGATGAGGCCTAGGTACCTCACCACTGTTCGCTCCGCGGCCGATGTGGAGCCCCCCATGCCAGGCCTAAGTCCTACCAACACGTCGGGATGTTCCTCGGCTATTCCGCGTGGAACGCCCAAGATTCACAAATTAAAACCCTTCCAACGGCACGTCAGGTAGGGAGCCCTGGTTATGTGCCGCTGGCTCTGACAGCATAAACATAGACTGCAAGTCACTCCTGTCGGCTGCCATCCTTTGTTAGAGCGACGGTAGTCGTTCGCTCCAACAAAGGTCACTGCTCAATTGCCTCGTTCGCCCCACGTTCGGGCGACAAGATATGGGGTCACTCTGCGTCCAGCCGGCCGGGAAGGCGAGCTTCCGTGCAAGCTACATGCAGGCGTTATTCAAGTACGCAACACGTTTCCCCAACCCGTGGCGCAGAGTCACAGCCACGGCAGGTCCGGACGAAAGAGGCAACGGCAGGGCACGCTAGGAAACAGTTTATTATCCTAACACAAGTAAAGCACACAGCGGAAGAATGTTCTATCCGTAAAATAGATGTTCAGCAGCTCACTAGGTCGTTGACGTCGTCTGGCGTTGGTGTTCGGGGGCCGGCGGGCAGCGGAGGGGGTCCATGGGGCAGTCAGGTCAGGCCCGGCAGCGAGAGTCCCTTCCCGCCGCGTGCTCCCCCCTTTTGTTCCCTCGGTCATTGCCTCCCTAGCAGCAAATCATTGCCGTCAAGCTTAGGCATGCCACCATACCCTCCGCAGAAGGCAGCGCGCTGCCGTGACGTCACGTCAGTGCTGGGGCGGAAATGAGCAGAGTCGCGGGGTGCCTTCTCTCCCCATTCCTGGTGGCCAGCGCGCCCGTGTAAGTCACGGTCGCCGCTGGCGTGGGGGACGAGGAGGGGATACCAGTGTATCCCACAAACGGCAGTTTGGTGACTCCTCTGCAGTGCCCAGATGCAAAGAGGCGAAAAGAGGTGTTCCTTTCGAGCATAAGGCAGCACACACGCGCACTGAATTCTGCGAGCACTAGAAGACGATCTGTTCAGATCTTGAGCCAAGAAATGCTAATCGACATTTTTGTCTTTGTACCTCATTCAACAGTTACATTTTCAAAATTAAGTGGTTTGGATCTTACATTTTCTCGGATTATATGTTCTTCCCGCAATTTTTTTAAAAACATATCAAAAAGATTCTACTGAATGCGATAATTTTTTGCGATTGTTCAGTTACTTTTTGGCAGCTGCACTGCAGTTACATTTCGGATTAACTGTAATCAGATGCTTTTCTGTAGCGTGTAGATGACTGGTTAGAAGTGAGCCTTACATATCACTACAGCCAACTAAATCCTCACCAGTAGTTTCTTGTACTTTGGCCTCTTGTTGTAGTCTTTTGTGAGGCTGAAAAGAAGACAAAAGAGTATCAGCAGACTGAGTGAAACTGACAACATAGATTTGTGTAATGGGTAATAGGTGCAAGAATCAGAAACTGCAGTGACTCCAGACTTTGCCCACTCACCACTGTTTAACAAAGGAGCAGAACTCTGAGGAGAAAGTGCCGTCATCGGGGAGCGAAGGTGGTTCATCCTGAAGTACTCTGCTTAGGACTTCAAAGTCTGTCTTGCAGTCCTGATAAGGAAATTGGCCAGTCGCAAGTTCCACCTACAGTGCACAATAGGAAAACAATTTTACGGAAACTGCAGACACATCTCAATTGATATGTTCTTGAACATTATTTAAGACTTTATGTCAAGCTCACCATAGAAATGCCGAGACTCCACACATCAGCTCGAATGTCGTAGTCAGGCTTTGTTGGATCTGGCGGATCAATTCGCTCAGGCTGAAAGAAAAAAAAAACAGATCCATTATACCAAGAACCAAGAAGCAAGGAGCCTGCTAATATACTACATACTAATATTATTCTTACAACTAGCAATGGTGACGATGAAGTGAAGTACAATTATCACAGCTATACCTAACATTGAAATGCAGCCAAAAGGCAACAAGGAAAAATAGTAAAATCATATAACAGATAAAACTTAACACAGTCATTACGTCGTGAGTCATCAGTGGGTCACATCATTCCATGCTCTGCGGCCACGAATACTGGTCATATAATGAAGCTGTTGGCCAGACTTTGTTGTGAGGCCCAAGGGGGAGGATCTCAAAATAAAATCTGTCCTATGGCTTCATTGTGTAACGTGGCCACATAGCATTAATAAGTGACAAGACCCACTGGTGCCCCACGACGCAGCGAATGTGTTAAGCTCAAAAGAAAATGATGCCCCTGGGAACATATAAAGAACCAAAACGGAATGATGATAAAATAAAAGCCTGGTAACATGGAGACTTATTAAATAATGGGCAATAAACGCAACTGTTCAATGCATAGCAAAAAAAAAAAACGTTTGCTTGTCACACAGCCACTGAAGTAGCCGTTTAACCTCTATTGCTAATAGTTATCTACAGCCGAAAAAATCTTTAGCTGGTGTGCATGACGGCCGCGTTTTCCATGCTCCTGCAGCATATGATGGAGCAAAATTGCGAAAATATCAAATCTAAGCACCGGCTCACTAAGCCCATGCTTAATACTGACCTTTCCGCAAGTTTGCTTCGTCACAAAGCACAGGAGCACAGAAAAAGCAGCCGTTGAGCACACTAGCTTAAGATTTAGCCGGCTGTACAGTCGACAAGATTTTTCACTCTCTAGGGACCGCAAAAATGACTGAAAAATCTGGCAGTCCGAAAAATCGAATTTCACAAAAAAAAAAAAAAAAACATTTTAACTTATAACCAATCCGCCGCAGTGGCTCAAGTGGTTAGGGTGCTAGGCTACCGAGCTGAAGTTCCTGGGTTCACACTCGTCAACAGTGGCCGCGTTTCGATGGAGGCGAAACGGAAAGGGCGCCAGCGTGCTGTGCGATGTCAGTGCACGTTAAAGATCCCCAGGTGGTTGAAATTATCCCTGAGCCTTCCACTATGGCACCTCTTTCTCTTTCTTCTTTCACTCCCACCTTCCTCGCTTCCCTTACGGAGCAATTCGGGTGTCCACTGAGATGTGAGATAATTATTGCGCTATACCGATTCTTCAAAAACCAATTTTCATTTTCATCTTATAACCAGTACATCAGAAGAAGGAGAAGGGGGTCAGTTGTTTTGTGCACATTCTAAAACTCCTGACTAAATCTCGCCACATGTCATGTACACAGACGACGGGCGTGACCGCTTTCATGACCTCGGCTTACTATGCCTGTGCTGCCTTCGCATGTCGCCAACGAAAGCACAGGTTGGGCCAAAGTCTAGATGCAAAAGATAACCAGTCACTGCGGGAACTGGGCTGTGTCTGCCGTACAAAGGGCCCGGATCAAGAAGGCGAAGAGGGCAAAATGAGAAGGACCAACAAACGGCCGAAGCAAGCGCTCCATCACCTTTTACCTTCGTAATTAGACCTAGCGACTAGAGCTAAAATCTGCATCATAGCCGGCAATATGCACTGTCCAATGGCCTGCATATAATGAGAGGCATCCTGCCCGTCACTGAAATGCCAGTTGTTGATGGTTTTACAATCGAAAAGTCTAGAGTTACAGTTCATTTTGCCGCGGGTACGCTGACCTCACTTTGAAATGCATCACTATTTTCTTCCATGCTCGGAGTCTCCGTAAAGCCGTGCGCCTCCCAAGCACTTCACAGCTACCTCTTCCCGTATTCAGGAAGAAAGACTTGCCATAGATGAGTCCTGTGAATTGTGACTACTGTTCAAGTTTGTGCGGCGGACGACGTCCAATAACGGTACGAATTCGAAGACACGGGGGCACAATGTGCCACTCGCAGGGACTTTCAGCCTCACAATTTGAGAGGCTCCTTTCAAGCTTGAATTTTGTTTTGGATCAAATTTTTTATCTCCTTTGCAGTTTTAATTAATGAGGTTCCACTGCACATATTATACAATGGCTTGAGTATCGGTGGCGAGTGCTAACGATGAAGATTATGAATTTTTATGGCGCAAGGGCATCTGTGGCCAAACAGTGTCATGGCACAAAGACCCATTTCCCAAGCATTTCACCTTAAATAAGCCGAACACGTGAGTGCGAACGAGGTCCGAAAAATAGGGCAGTCAGTTGCGGTGCATCTGAAATTTCAGGTGCTCTTATACACCGAGTTTATAGGCCATGTCACAGTGCTGTGAAAAAGTCCGAATAATCAAACATGTACAAAATATCCGGGGTTCGAATTCTCGGTCGTCAATTGTACATGCTTGAGCCGGTCGTAGGCAGTATGTACTATACACTCCTTCGTAAATATATCACACAGCTACCACACGGAACAAAACAGTGTTCCCTTAAAAGCACTCAAATAAAAAATAAATAAATGCAAAACTACACTAGAAAGCTTCTTTGCACAAAATCATACTACTACTTTAATACGTAGCACTCTGTTTATGGAGCAGCTCAAAAGAAGGGTTTGAAGGCCAAACTTGCAAACATCATAACGGCATTTCACCATTAAAGATGCCCAGTCCATTTGGTGATAACCAGTTACAATGTAGTTAGCCACGCCGGTGGGTTAGATGTAAACAAGTAATTACTTAGTGAAGTGAAATATGCAATGTTTACTTTTAAACTGAATGGGGAATGACTAAGCCCACTTGTTCGAGATATTTGCGTGCCAAGTTTGCAAATAAGTCATTTTTTAACTGGAATAGAGCTTCGATAACTAAAGATATTGTGCAAGAAAGAAAACCATACAGCAACACCCCTAGAGAATACCACCACTAACTGCACCAGATCATGTAAATTCTTCTGGGAAGTCCCTCCAAATCATGGAGTTTTCTGTCCTGGTAACATTTGGCAGCGGCAGTCATATTTCTTTTAAGCCCAGCGGCGCAGGGAAAAGGAACACAGTACTCTGGAAACTCATCCTGCGACTCTAACCAGTGAATTAACAAACACACCTTGACTCTACGCTCCGCCTCCACTTTGTGGAGTGGAGGAAACAGCCACTTCTGTTGGTCTAATACCTAGGGGAACCCCCATGGCGGAGTAGATTTGTAATAAGGAAGTAATTACTCAATGCTCCTAAATACCAAATATTTGGCCAACACTGCACCCACTTCTGAGTTATTGATCAATTAACTCTCGCCCTAACATAAACTTGCCGTCCCGGTTAGCTCAGTTGGTAGAGTGACTGCTCCGGTGAAGCGGTGGTCCTGGGTTCGAACCCCGGACCAGAACAAATTTTTCTTTAACTACGAAGTTTCTCAAAAAGCTGAATAGCTTTCCTTTGTAGCTGTATGGCTGCACTTCGAAAGGATGCCAATGAGTAATTACTTCCTTATTAGCTGCTTCCATACTTGAGGTACAGTTGGAATTCAAGAACACCATTCGGTGTTTCCTCCAACGAGGAGCTCGTTCAGAAACCTTCCTCCCATTCCCTTCCCTCGAGGAAGCGTAAAAGGTGTACATGGACAAGATTAAGGAGAAAAGTTGGTCATAAAACAGCATGGCACTGTTTATTTATGCATGCATGACAGCAAGCTGCTGCCATGCATGTCATGCATATAAGCAGCATGAACACTGCTTGCCAGTTGGAAGCCAGCTGGGAGCCATGATTGTAAATATGCTTCAAAACTCATGCCCTTCCGCCAATCGCGAAATCCCTTCGGCAGTACGCGCGAAACCACCCGCTTTCTCGGCAATGCAGGGTCACGTTTGAAGATGCACATACCGCAAGTGCCTGGCAAGCCAATGATGCGTACTGCACAGATGTTTGCACTAAAAAATCGTGCCTCTGGAGCCCTCAGCACTCATTTCATTGCACTTGCTGCACTTTCACATTAGTTTTGCTAGTGCAGCGTGCACCTGCTGCACTTCTGTCTTGGTTTTGTAAAAGTTGCAGCCTCGTGCAGCACGAGTTCTTGGCAAGTTTGTAACATCCGAAAAGTAACTGCAGATGTAGTCCCAGCAATATGGCGGCACCCATGTGTAGGTCAGAGCAGACAAGATATGACCATGGTCTTAATGACATATTGACAGTTCTTTCTTGAAAGGAGGAGGAGAGTAACTATCTGTGACATCAGAATTGTTAACCTAAACGGTCAAGTCGAGCTCCATGGGCATTTCAGCACATATTTGTATATCATCTGTGTGTATACATGCAATGACTTTTTTCAGTCAAACGACAATTTCCTGGGGCTGGTCCATAGCAACATTTCAGTGATTTGCCGCTGGAAAATTCTTCATGTGGTTCAGGATTTTGGCGGCCACTGTCGGCAGCCCGCAGCTGGCTGTAATTTTATGGCAATGCCACAAAATCTTGAAAATTCTTTTGCCCTTTAATTCTACAAAAGCTTTCTAAAGACACGATAGATACGATACGATAGAGTTAACACTCTTTCAGTTTCAGCAAAGCATAGGCCCGGTAAAAGTTCATATTCTCCATTACATAATATATTTGAGCCCAATGAATGTCCCTGCGTTTTGTTGTTGCTGAAAGATAAGAGACAAGCGAGAGTGCGAGAAGCAGGCTTTTGCTGTTTGAGCAGGCACTACAGCATACATCTCACTGCCTTAGGGTCTCACGTGACCTCTTGTCTGTCGGTGACGAACTGATTGCAAAGTTACAGGCTGTTTGACATATGCTCGCAAAAATTAAACCCAGAACTGAGGCAGAAAACTGGCTTCAGCAGATTATTTTCAGCAATTTGCTATGCCTGGTGTTCAAGAAACTTCTGGACAAAAAAGAAAAAAAAAAAAACCAACTTGACAAGAACGAGAAACTAGAGAATTTTACACCCGTCTTAAAAACCAAGCACTCATTTTTTTTCACTGAAATTCATAGTAATAACAACATTAGCTTTTCTGAAGTGCGCTTGTAGCTCTTGTGTCGTTGTGGGCCTGAGTCGGGGCCACACACTTGGCGGTCCGGGCCGGGCCTGAGCATGTATTAGAGAAACTCAGTCGGGCTCAGTCGGGTAACGGTAGAGGGTACCGCGGCCAATAATTACGGTGCATGCAGTGCTCCAATCCCAACCCATGCATGGTCGGCGGCATGCCAGAGGCAGTACAGCCGCTGTACATTGAGTTCATTAAAGGGGTCGCTGCCTGTCGTCTGTGTACATGAAGCATAGAGAGATTTCATCATGAGGAGCTTCAGAACGTGCACAAAATTACCAACCCCTTCCTTTGGCATATTGGCAATAAATATTAAATGATCTTTTCGATGAAATTTGATTTTTCAGACATTTTCGCGGTCCCTAGAGAGTCCGAAAAATTGGTCGTTGACTATACCATTCAAAACAAGAGGTGTCGAGAGGAGGAATGTGGTACTCTGGCAAAGCTTCCAGTGACTCTAAGAATACCCTTAGTCTTGTGTAAAAATCCAAGCTTTTCTGGGGTTCACATGCTTTACAGGGCAGGAATACCAGCTTACGCCACCAGCACGTGGGAATACACAAAGACAACTCAGGCAAATAAATGGAAAGGAACATGTTTTCCCGCCAAGCAGTGCTGTATAACATGCAAAATTGTGAAAGCGCCACAACATACAGGATAGCGACCAAAGGTGGTGCATGTGAGAACCATGCATAATGAAGCCACAAAACAATTCGATCCCAAAGCCTCCACAGACCAGTGTTGTAGGCGTTACCGAAAAAAGTAACTAAATACATTACTCGTTACGCTAAAAAATAGGAACGCGTTACCGCCCTACGTTTTCTACAAAAAAGGTAACGCCTTACCGTTACCGAGAAAAAGTACCGCACATTACTTTGCCGTTACTCCATGGCCATAAATTTTTATCAGTGCGTCTTCGCTGCAAGAACCCATGATAACAATTTCATAAAGCTCATATTTCACCCAAAACTTCTAGCCCAAACAACGATTTTACCCAGAATCCTGATTTAACGAGAATACTTTGCACAAATGTGCGGGAGCTTAGCAATCTTACGCCTGAAGTTGCCTGTAGAGTTACATGTGACGGCTTCTAACTCTGTGGCACGTGGTGAAGCCATTTTCTGAACGTGACATTAAACACGAAATGACACTTCAACAATTCTAACTTCTCAAAGAAAGCATCGCTGAACTCTAAGCAAATTTACAGCAATTTTGAAAAATGTACTAGTAACGTGACACCACACGTTACCGAAAAATATTAACGTAAATAAGTTACCCGCTACAGTTCCGAAATGGCAACGAGTATGTTACTAAGTTATCGAAAAACTAATGCATTACCGGTAACGCCGTTACTTGTAACGCATTACCGCCAACACGACCACAGATGAAGTGATTTCTTAACTCAAAAGTGAATTATGAGAAAGTCCAGGTGGGTGACCTCAATTTCTTTCCCAATGTGTCAGAGGGGGCGGAGTTCACATACATTAGAATCTCGATGGATAGAAATTTCACGGTCACGAAAAATATTTGTACCACCTGAAATTTCATATCATCCAAAAAGAATAAAACCCATTAACAGAAGCATGGAAAATGCCTTCTGACAGACCTCTCTTTATTGCTGACAGGATTTATTTACAGCTGTGCAGCCACAGCTCACTACTCACGGTATGTACAGTACCACTGGAGATTGCAACGTAAGCGATGTGTGGGAAGAGCACTGTCATTCACTACTCCTTGTGTGTAGCAGCATGACTAGCAATTGCGGAGTAAGCGATGTGCGGGCCGCGCTTATTGCTCGAGGGTGCGGTTGGGGCTTGCATAGGAGTGTATTTGTAGTGGCACAGGAGTTTGGAACATTTGAAATTCTACTCACTGTACACAATGCACTCCAGCTAGGGAATTACAAATTCGCATCCTCCCGAAGTTCATAACAACCGTATTCGTATCATTGAGATTATACTGTACTGCATGTGATTACCTTTTAAAGGGGCCTTGCAACACTTTTCGAGCATAGTATAAGAATTCACACAACCGCTAGATTGTGTTGTCAGGAGCACCTAAGCCAAATGATACACTTCTACATGTTGCAGGGAACCCAGAAGTTGGCAAGCCCTTTCCGGCGGCCTTTTCAAACTCGCGCCTTCTTCCATGTCATGCGTCTGCATACGTCTGTTAAAAGGTGGCTATTGGTTAGATTCTCTGAAACGCACGCAGCTACCATGGCCACAGCCAGTCAGCCACGTTGCGCCAGCAGGTCAGGAAATTCAGCCAGGGGTAGGAAACTTCCACATATACCAATATCCAGCCAACACAGACAAGTTCTGGTGTCTGCGTACCATCTAATATGAACTACTGCTACTACTAACTCGCCTGGCTATCCATCCTTGTGCAGCCAATACAGACGTCAGTGCCAATTCCTCCCATAGTGGCAGGAGGGGAGCGAACTGGAGTATCGTATGGTCATCATGACAACGGTATACAGCAGAAAAAAATCATCCCTAAGCAGGGTTCAAACCACTGCCGCCAAAAGTACAGCAGCTTCATATCCCAGTGCCTCGGACAATTTGGCCACCGCCACTTTCCATCACGCTACATGTGTGTACAGGAATCATTCAATTTTAAGCATCAGGTCTCTTCCAGTCGCCAGGTACGCCAAGTAGTTGAAACCGAAACTAACCGGAGCTTCCTACTCCTGGCCGAACTCTAAAAGAAAGCATGTGGGTACTAGCTCACTGCTGCATTATAGGGTCAGTTTGTGAAGCTTATTAGGACGCTTACAGCCATGTATGCCGCACAGCCAGCCGAGCGTGTCCGCGCCTTGGAGTCCACAAGACGACCACTAATGCCAAAATCACAGAGCCGAACACGACCTTGCCGGTCAAGCAGCACGTTGGACGGCTTCACGTCTCTGTGAATAAGGTCATGGCTTTCCTGCACCAAAGGCAACAAAGTCAAACATTAGCACTTTAAAACTACACTAAAACCGTAATTTGACCTAAATAACTACAATACCCAGATAGTTCAAACTGTCGATGCAGACCCAGTTAAATGCCATGCAAGTCTGTGGCATCAGACACACAATTTAGATGCTCCTGGGTTCACACCAGTTAATTCAGACAGGCTTCCAAGTGGGGGCCATGTCGAGACGTACAAATGGCATGGTAAGCAATCATCCCCAACATCCCTCATGAAGCTGAACTGCATGTTGTTCATGCAGCCCCGACATACTATTGCACTCAATATTACTTGCAACGTGGCTGAAGTCAAACAGCTCAGGCGTCCGCTTTATAGTAAACAAATATACCTTCACACATACCACTTAACTAGCAAAGACATTCAGTACACTTTATTCTTTGCATTGACGGCTAGCAGCATCTATTCCAGCACTTCTGGGCTCGAATTGCTTCAACAACTAAGCTCCTACTACTCTTTGTGCAATGCAACTCAAATTGTGTGCTATAGTACACGCTTCTCGTGAGGTGGCTCCACAGCTATGGTGTCAAGTGAAGAAGGCAGCAGAATACTATTTTGAAACTGTCTTACTTCAACATTTCCAACACAGTGCAGTTCAGAACAAAGTACTCAATGATCTACGAAAAATAGTCACTGCTGTGTAGTTTTCATTTCAAATGCAGACAACTACTGCCCAACTTTTTCCTGAAAAAATTTACTGTGATTCAGATGGTTTTATGGCAATTTCTTGGGACCCATTTGATAAAGTGCATGTTTTTTCCTGTGCCTTGAAGTCCAAGTTAATGAAATCTAACTGCATAACCAAGTGGTACAGCTGTGGTGCAGCTAGCTGCTGCCTCTATGTTTACTTTATCACAAACGGTATTGAAAGTCAATGTGTGACAGTGATGTATCAGGGATGTCCACGAGACAATCTGTACGAGGAGTGTGAGCACAAAAACTATTGCACCTAGGTCAAATATCACCCTCGGTCCACACCACGCAAGCAAAAACTTGGCTGCGGGTTTTATGCCTCCAAACAATTTTAGGTTAGTAGCAATTTTAGCTTAGTGTGTAGTCACATTTTTAGCAATGCTGCCAACCAGGGGGAACTGCTACATTGGTCAGACAGGACAAAAGTCTCTGTGAATCCAACTGTGCAGCATTGAAAAAAAAAAAAAAAATTGGCTTCAAACTGGTTTCTGCAAACACTAACACCATACTGTCATCATGGCATCTGCACAAGGGAGACAAACATGTGCCCGAGCCAGTTCGCTGCTTCACTTCACCTGGCCAAGATATCCCATCTCAACTGAGGACGAATGGGTTGTACTTCATTTACACAAATATAGTGCAAGTTCCCTGCTCAGTTTGTTGGTATCAGCTCATATCTCACATTATATTTGGAACGAAGGTGGGAATATACTGCAATTTTTTTTCTTCTGTACTTCAAGACAATCACAGCGAGCTTCACCACCAGACTTGTGAGCTGTTAGGAGAAGCCAACTTTTAGACAGCATTCGGGATGCGCGGCTTGCACAATCAAAGGAGTGGGTGGCTATGAATAGGCAGCATGAAACACGAAGCGGCACTGGCTCTGTGGGAAATGCGTGCGTTAATGCGTTGGAGGCTTTGCTGCTCTCGATGAAGCCATGAGCCTTTCTGAAGTGCTGCCTTTTGAATAATATATCGACATTCGTCACTTCCATATTTTTGCATGCCATCTGCGTTCTTCCGTACACTCAGCTGTAGTTGGATTGAACCAAATGAGATTGCATTATAATATAATATATTTCTTTTAACAACTCGTGACATCTCAAAATTCCGTTGCATTATATTCCTGGTCACATTATATACTTGTAAACACAGTACTTTTTTTCAATGTATTTTGTGTGCAACACGCACGCAAATTGCCGCTTTCTTTTTCCCCACAAAGATTCAGTACACTGTACTATCAGCAACGGATGAAACACGAACAAGAAAACAGGGTGATATCACAAAAACACCAATGTATTAGCTCCTGGACAGGAAATACAAGTGAGGTTGATTACCACTTCTGAAGAAGAGCCTTCGCACCTTTGGAGTTAAAATCACCTGAGCTAGTATTGAGCGTCTCCTAGCTAAGAGCATCTTATTTTGCTGTCCGTGACTCGACTGTCTTGTTCGCATTTAATTTCTAGCTGATAGTACATTTTTTTCATACACTGATGTACACAAAAAAATTGCACATCATATAGCTGAATCTCGCTGCAATGATTATCACAGGATCCGCGAAAAATTTTGCTGAAGCACAAACTTTTACGTGAAATCAGAATAGAACATTGACAGACAGGTCTGGATAGCTCACTAAAAACGTTCATATTTTCAAAAATCTGTGAGATGACCAGAGCTGACAAAGCTGGCCGTTCAAGATCAGCGCTGAGGTGCAGTTCTAGTACTTCGGAGGTCTCAAACAAATGATGTATTTGCGTAACAAACGCACTTGCCCAGGGACTAAGGAATATTTTCTTTTAGTGTGTGTGTGTGTGTGTGTGGGGGGGGGGGAAGGAGACCAGGAGGCACCATTTTTCTATTTTTATTTGTTTTTCGATTTACAGGCAATTTTGTATTTTTCTTTTGTTTTCTGCTGTTCTGACAATTTATTTACATTTTATTTTATGATCAACTGTTCCAAAATGAATGCATTTTTACTCCTTTAAAAACGGTTAGGAGTTTCATGTGTTTTGAAACCATGGACACATCCTATTAATTAACGAAATGATTGACAACTTGCAAAACTACGGAAAAGTTGACCAACAGGAAGATATTTTCCAGCCAAAAGCCAGCGTTCATACACTGTGCTTGCACTTCCTGCTCTGCCCACGAAAGGGGTAAACGCAAGGGGACACACATCACTTGCACTCCATTTTATTCCTTTTTGAAACACAGATGGGGACACCCCTTAGTCTGCATGAACCAGAACTCCAAGCGGTTGCCGCCAGCTTTCGAGACTGCATGTAAAGGACGCTTGTTGAAATAATCGTGGCTTCGCTCCACTAGTACTTGTCTCGACTTGCTTCTCACGGTCGCACTGCATTACCACAGCTGGTCTGAACACAACAGAGTAGAGTGTGGGGATGCAGGTCCTTGCATTTTTTTTAATTATGGATAAGCTAGACCAGTGCTGGTGAGGGAATGCCACAATTGTGCCCTAGATTCAGTGAAAATTTCGGACCAATTGGAAATCTTTTCAGTGACTCTGTTGCAAGCTTTCGACAACTTCCCTCAAAGGCAGATTTATGGGCATCTCCCTCTTTCCTTTTTGAAAAAGAATGTGAGAATGAAGTCCATAAAGGGGCACTTTTGGTTGGAAAGCATGCTTGTCTAGAAGCTGACATACAGAAAGTTGCAAGTTGCCCATTTGAGGAAATAGGAGTCATGAACTGAGGGAAGCCAGAAACTTTACATGTTCCTGCAGTAGAATAAATCTAGCATGCATCTATATATATGCGATACACATGCACTGCTCACAAAAACAGAAATCACATCTTCAAGTACGGCTGAGTGGGACGTTTTATCGAATGCATTGTGTGGGAAGGGCTGTTAGGAGCGGCCAAAATTTACTGTTCCATCAATGTTCCAAAATTTACTGTTCCACCAATCTAAACATAGTTACGCAGCTCTCTTCAGCCTATCATGTTTCACCCTTCGGCAGCGCCTGCAAAAGCGCGCCCCATTCTAATCATGATTAACTTCTACATTACGACTGATATTTCAATCAGGAGGGGATAAAAATCTAACCGATTTCAGGATATCAAGCATGCCAGACTCTACAAAAGTAATTGTTCCGAGAGTTTGAGCCTCTTCAATGGCTTTGTATTGCTTAACATTTCAGGCCCATACCAGCCTTTGTTGTAGCTGCTTTTGTACGCAGCCATGTCCTAACAGGTGGCACCTGCTGCATGCACATAGTGCGCCCAAAGAACCTTTGTTGTTTCGTCTGTGCCCGTGTAATGTTCCCGCCTTTCGCACACTGGCCACTGCACTCCCTCTCCAGTGCTCTTCCCCTTGCCAGACCAATTCAGCCAATCATGGTTACGTCTATTTACAGCCCTGCTGCACTGCGGTGCCCACTGGTGCTATATTTACGAGCGCCCCAGTGCCACTGCAGTGCTTGACCGTAAATGAGCTTTTGCACGAATCCTCGCTTGGTGAACAGGCAATTTATTTTATTTTATTTTAATTTAAGTTAATTTTACTTCACTTTGGTGCTGAAAGGGGTGCCTTCCTCTACTGGGGGCCAGTGCCGTGATGTTTTCCTTCACGCCTGCCGGATATGATGCATGTCCTTGGCTGGCTCTCCAGCTGACACAGCAAGTGTTGACCTCTCCTGGCCTACGTCACCAGCGGAGATGTGGCTAGTCAGATGGGCAAAATATGCAGCTCCTGATAGTGTGGCACGGAAGGTGCAATACCTACCGAGGCAGCAGTAATTGCAAGAAGAAAAGTGAAGGCTGACAGAGTCTCAAGGCACAAAAACATGTGGATGTCGTGAGGTCTCTACTGATGAAGACTTCACGGGACGATTGGCGCGTGGTGGCAGGCTGGAGGTGCTGGAAATGAAGGCATAGTTACTCGATGTAGGCAGGCCGAGAGATGTCCTCGGTGCGTGCCAAAACGAAGAATTTTCCTGGCAAATGGAGGGCCATAAACCAGCTCAGCCACCGTGCACTGGAGATCCTGGCAAACAGAGCGAATAACTTGGCTTTGATGTACCAAGTGAATGATGTTGATGTTTCAAACGTTTGATGTTGCAGGCAAGCAGAGTGATGTCCTTGGTGTGTGCTGAAACGAAGAGCCTGCCTGGCAAGCGGAGGATAGTGTCATAGACCAGCTCAGCTGCCATGCACTGGAGATCCTCGGTGAACAAACACCGACTGAAGGCCAAAGAGAACCAGAGGAAGGTCACCAGGCCAAGAAGTACGAGCTTTGCGCGCAACTAGGGCGGCCTTCACCTGGCAGTATGGGTGTTCAACCATGCCGTTTGCTGAGGGATGGTATGCAGTTGAGTGGATATGACACACGCCAAGTAGAGAAGTTGGGGCACGAAACAAGCCACCCTCTAACAAGCTGCCACGATCTTTTGTGACCATGCTGGGGCAGCCGAAGCGGGAGATCCATCCAATTACAAAGGTGGATGCTATAGCAGATGCCATGATGACCAGCAACGGAAAAGCTTTGGGCCACCGGGTGCAGTAATCGACACACAAAAGAACCGTAGCCTTGAAGCGGTCGTACGGGGAGGATGGGTCACGTGTCTTCAAAATACCATCAAACTCGTCAGTCACCTCAGCGGAGTGCGTCGACACAACACAGAGGTACTTCACGCATTGTAAGATGATGCGCCAAAGCTCGAACACAGCCTCCACTTGTGCGAATCGCACACAGCGGTTCCGAGGCCAAAATGATGGCAGCTGAATATAGAAGCTGGCTATGTCCTCCATAGCAGATGCAGCAGCCAGGACCTGGGGCCTGGGCGCTGAATTTGTGGTGGCGTTGTTGTTCGCATCCATCTCGTCTGGATCACCACGCTGTAGGAAGACTTGAGAACGGGTCCCTTACAAGCTAAACGAGGCACTACACGGATCAAGCAAACAAGCCGAGTAGCAGGTGTCAACTCCTACTTTATTCTCACTGGCATGTGTCGCAAGCCAAGGTGGCATGGCACCAATGATGGTGATAGCGCCGCTACAGTATGAACTCAGGCCAGCAGATAAATTTATCCAGAGAGCTTGATATTCATTCGGTACAAAAACAAGATCACTGAGATAACCGGTGCCAATGAGCACTATTCTCGAGATTGATCACAAAATATGTAAGGGTCACGAACGGCTGGGACACTGGCTACAGCTCCTTAGGGCGTTGCTGTTCAGTACACATGCCCTCATTACGTCAGCCTTTTCTTGACTTCTGAGCATGATTGAGGCCTCCGGCAGAACGCTCCCAAAGAGACCCTCCTACATGCTTGTTTGTTCAGCTGATGCCAAGCGTTCATAGTGGCCTGTTGACCGGATGGCCGTTTATCGTCAGGTAGTCGATGACTTTGGTGCAGGTGTGGCTGGTTGCATTGTCGAGAGCAATTTTCAATTTCCATATCCGGCTATAGCTAGCCTCCCATGGTTGACCTTTCTCTTCAGTCTTCTTAGCACTTCTAGATAAAAAGCACTGTTAACTGTCCGTCCCTCAGGTACAAATTCGTAAAGGACTACCCCCTTTGCGTCGAAAACGATGAGCATGGCTTTCACTCTGGATTTGCTCATTTGAGCCTTTTTTGGACGAGGTGATGCTGGAGTGTGCCATTGGGACCTTGCCGCTTTGTGTCCAAGTGGTATTCAAATATAACGCGTAGTCCAAAAAGCCGGGGTCTTCTTCAAAGCATTGCAGAAGCTTTTCGCAAGCACACACTCGCTTTTTCTTTTGCTCGTCTGTCAAGACCTTCGGGACGAGTTCAGCGCAGATCTTTCGCATCGCCAAATTTTCAGTGATAATACTATGCACTGTCATCTTATCAATGACAATTTCATCTGCATCCACTAGCACACTTAAATGACTGTCTGAATTCAGTACTTCACGCACACATTCCACATTGTCGTCGGTTCTTGATGTCGACGGCCGTCTAGCGCGGGGATCGTCCTCCACATTCTCTCAGCCATCTTTGAAAAGCTTGTGCCACTTAAAAACTGCAGTTTCTGGCATGCTTTCATCCTTGAACACTTGACAAATCATGCCCAACGTTTCGGTATCTGATTTCTCCAGTCCAACACAAAATTTGACAGCGTACTGCTGTTCAATCATTTGTTGCATTTTGCGCTTTCACCCAGTCACTCGACAGGGGCCCACTAAAAGCACGATCTAGGCTGAACAAACGCTCGCAGACTGGCGTTTGGCGCGTCTTGAAGGTCACATCTGCCACCACCGCGCCGTGCAGCGCCTGCACGGCGCGAGCGCGTTGCAACATACAGTCAAGTCAGGAAAAAAATTGTTCCCGATACTTTATATACAAACCCTGTATAACAAGTATATTCTTTACTACACAGAAGATTTGAAATAAAATTTCGTGTTCTTGGAGCCATGTATGCGAGGAGTGATCTGAATAGATTTAGAAAATATCAGCGCATAGTCCGAGTGCTCATTACAGTAAAGAAATGGGATCTATCAATCAACATCTTTTGTTGAGATGAGATCCCATTATGTTGTTAATTAGGTTAAGGAGCAGACGTGCACTGTGCACGTGCACTGCGTGCACAGTGCCTTCGCTGACATCTTTTGACTTCCACGTAATGGACAACTCGGGCCACAGCCTTCTCCGGCAGTGGTGCGAACGCGCAATCATGCGTGTGCCGTGCAGTCACCTGGCCGCATGCCATGCAAATGAGGTCTGAGAAATCATGGCATCAAATGTAATGGATCCGAAAAATCTGTCAGCAACTTTTCTATTTAAAATCAGCAGCATGTAAAGAATCACATGGTAAAAGATTGTGACTATGATGCTTAGTGCACTTTGACTTGCTGCTGCTTGAACAGTACCTAACAAATTTTGAAAGCATTTATTTCTATTTTCTTTTTTTTTCATTAATTTGCATTAGCAAGTTCTGCAAACCCCGTCTTTTGGTGTATGCTACTGAGATCTAATGAACTGGTTTTTTTTTTACTACTACATTACATGTCACAAACTACCGTATATACTTGTGCAAGGGCCGCCCCTGTGTAAGAGCCACACCACCAAATTTTAGTCGAAATTTAATATATATATATATATATATATATATATATATATATATATATATATATATATATATATATATATATATATATATATATATATATATATATATATATATACACATATATATTCGTAGCTAAACGCGATAATTCATGCACCACCAAAGGTTAAGTTTCATAAGTCGCTACTAGGTGGCGCTAGCTGCTTTTAACCCTCTATCATCATCAGTGCTTTGAGATCACATGGGGACGCGGTCTTGTTTTTGCAACCGTTTTGCTCCGGGAACCATTTTTTCTTTGTGTGGTGCTGCGGTCATGGACAATGTGTTGGTGCGGTTGTGGTTACTGTGTGCAGCGTCGGTCAGTGGATCGCAGCCCATGTTTACCGCTTGGTGATGATAAGCAGAGATTTGATTTGGTATACCACAGCTGAAAATTGTCACTTACGCCGAAAAACAGTGCAAGCGGGAGGCTGGACGCAAGTTCGACGTCAACGAGAAGTGTGTGCGTCGGTGGTGCAACCAGAAAGAACAGCTTGTTGGTACAAACCGCAACCAGAAAGCATTCCGCAGGAAGCAGTGTAAGTTTCTGGAGCTTGAAAAGAAACTTGTGGAGTACATCATGACGACAAGGAAAAAGCAGCTATGCAGTGTCAATAGAGATAATCCGCGTGAAAGCTGTTGCTATCGCTCGCCACATGGGTATTACGCTTGCAAATTTTAAAGCAAGTAGGGGATGGCTTCTACGCTTTATAAACCAGAATGCACTCTCTATTCGGTGCAGAACAACATTGTGCCAAATGCTGCCCAATGAGTACGAGGACGAACTGTTGAAGTTGCACCGTTCCGTTAACAGCCTTTGAAGGGAGCACGGCTATGACCTGTCTCAGATAGGAAATGCGGATCAGATGCCTGTCTGGTTCGATACATCAGAAAATAGCACAGTTGATTTTAAGAGTGCAAAAAGCATCTCTGTGCGCACAACCGGTGCAGAATGGCAATGGTGCACGGTGATGCTATGAATCACTGCCGATGGCAGAAAGCTACCATCGTATGCGGCTTTCAAGAGGAAGACGCTGCCAAAAGAAAAGTTTCCAAATGGCATTATCGTTCATGTCCACGAAAAAGGTATAATATGCGATGAACTCGGTTTGGACTGGGTAAAAACAGTGTGGGCAAACTGACCGGGCGGCCCGCTGCAACAGAGAGCTTTGCTCGTCCTGAACAGTTTTCGAGGCCAACTCACAGACCATGTCAAGGACCGGCTTGCCAAAACTCGTAAGAGTTGAGCTGTCATAGCAATGACAAGAATCCTGCAGCCGCTGGATGTTTCCACCAATCAGTCATTTAAAGCTGAATTCCGGCGTTGTTACTCTGAGTGGATGGCAGCGGACGTTCACGAGAAGACTCCCACTGGACGGTTGAAGAGAGCTTCTCTACAGGGATGTTGTAAACTTGGAAGCGCAAAAAACCGGACGACGGACAGAGTAAGGGAACACAGGGAGCGCTCGTGAACCTGTTTTTTGTGTTCCCTTACTCTGTCCGTCGTCCCGTTTTTTGCGCTTCCAAGTTTACAACATGCATCA